>NC_051230.1:24403653-24706153 GCF_015220715.1 Pygocentrus nattereri | reverse complement strand
TGCTTTAAACAGGAGCCCTGCTGTAGATACCATTCTCTGTGGGTATCCTCATCAAACAGACGGAGGTAGAAATACTACTATTTTCATATACGTAGTATGTCGCTGTTGTCGGAACAAAACCTCATATCCCCAAAATGGTAACCTTAAAGGAGAAGGAAAAAAAACTGTACTTCTAATGTAAGTCAATGGAACCAGACAAGTAAATTTGGGCCATGAAATTTACACACAATGTAAAGAGTAACAGGCATTTTCAAATCATGTCAAAAACTAAAAATGGCAAAAAAAAAAAAAAGGCAAAAATGGAGATACAAGGTTTTGTTCCAACAGCAACGATATGTAGAGCAGGAGCATCTAATCTGATCCACAAAGGGCTTGAGCTGCTGCAGGTTTTCATTCCAACAAAGCAGGAGAACACATGATCAACTGTTTGAATACTGGAACCAACTGATTAAATGTGGAATAAGTTGTGCTTCAGCTTGATTGGAATAAAACCTGCAACTACATCAGCGCTTTGTGGATAAGACTGGACATCCCTGATATAGAGCTGTTCTTGGTCAGTTAACAACTGGTAAAAACCTAATTATTCCTCTAACCCCTTGTAAGCCTTCATAGCGTAGATGGTAAGAACATCTAGGAGTATTTCTCTCTAGAGATGTACCTTTACCAAGTTGAAAGGGATTTAATATTTCAAATAAATTTAGAAATGTGTTTAAAAAATTGGATTTGGTCCTACTTTTAAGTTGTTGTACATGATTCCTTGAGCCTCATCTCAGTGATGTGCTGGATGATAGAAATGCTTTTTATAGGTTCAGCATGGCTTGTTCATAGAGTTGTAATAGAGAACTGAATTGTTGAGATGCTGTTTGTCCTTCACATATAAGGTAAATAGTAGGGGACCTAAAACTGAGCCCTGGGGTACTCCTAACTAATTGAAACTGAACTCCAGTTTCAGCCACCAATTGATTTCTATCAGACAGTTGTACCAGATGCTTTACTGTCTATTTTAAAGTTCCATAACCTTTAGTCATCAACAATGTCTTAGAAAAGGCAAATGCAGTGGTCAGTACAGCTAATTCCCATATACATGTATATAATTAAAAAATTAAAGTGAGGCTACAAATACCTGGATCCAAAGTCAGACTTTTAAACACTTTTAGACAGGGCTGTTCAACTCCAGTCCTGGAGGATCAGAGCACTGCAGAGTTCCACTTTATTTAACACAATGCCAAAGTTTGGGCACACTGGTCATATGACATGTTTTGTTCTTTTTTTAACATTTAAAATATTGGAGGAAAAATAAAGTGTGGCCTGTGCATACTTGTTTCCCCCCCCAATATAACAAACTCAAACTGTGCACTACAATATGGAGAAAATTGGTTTAAGAGAAAACAGAAAATCAGCAAAACATGTAGTTTTGAGGAAACCTTTGCACACAACTGTATTTGTTTTAGATTTAGCCACTAACAGCCACTTTCCAGCCTATCAATGCCTAGAGATATCTTGGTGACAATATGAAATGCATCATCAAATGTAAAATGAAGAAATTGCCCATGTTACATTTAAAAGCTACTGACAGTGTGCCTCTTAGCTTTTGTGGCTCTTTACATTAAGTTATTTACTCTAATAGTAGAAAGCATCAAAATATGTTCCTTTTCTTGCAGTCGAGGCTGATAAATAATATTAATTGTTGTCATTGAGAGTACCAGTATCATTTCAGGATAAGCTTCTCAATAAAACTACATAATGCGCTTTTATGACCATTTGAATATAAATAGCCTGTTGCTCTTGAGGGGTCTGAGCAGCAGTGAGTGAGTGAATGAATGAATGCATGTCTCCCCAACTATACTTAGAGAATCACAGTTATTCATTAACTGTTATGCCCAGAGCATTAATTCATTAACAGTTATGCCCAGAGCAGTATGCAGCCCTATCCACGGCACCCAGGAAGCAATTAGGGGTTAGGTGACTTTTCAAGGACACCTCAGTCATGGACTGTCAGCACTGAGGATCGAACTGGCAACCTTCAGGTTACAGGGCCAGTTCCCTAACCTCCAGCCCACGACTGTATATTGGAGGGTGGCTTCCCTTTTTTGAGTCTTGGATTTTGGTAGGGAATTTTTCCTGATACTATCAGCCTTTGCGTGTTCATTTGGAGAAGATTTCTGATTTCTGTAAAGCCCTTCGTTTGCAGGAATATTATTTTTACCCATCTCCAAAGTTCAATCTTAGAAGTTGGTTGTATTTTATGTATCTCAAATTCCAGGTAATCCAAAAACATTGAAATATGTTGAGGTCTGTCCTCTAGAGTGGTCAGTCCATTGTTCTGAGAATGCCAGCAACTTCATGTTTTGAAAATGTTCTTCTTTTCTGCCTATTTTTCTTTTTACTAAGGGCTTCTTAACAGTTACACATCCTTTCAGACTCATAACATTGATTTGTCTTCTCACAGTGGAACGTTTGACAGAAACACCTGTGGATTTTTTCAGACCTAAAGCAAGAGTGGAGCCCTGGTTGCCCACTTAGAAATCCACACACATGCACTTTCTTCAGCTCCCCCCACATGGTCGTGGAGGAGCTGGTGCCTATCCCAGCGGTCATTGGGTGGAAGGCAGGATACACCCTGGACAGGTCGCCAGTCCATCGCAGGGCACTCATGAATCCATCCTGATAATAATTATATTAGTAGACTTTTTATTGCATCACTCATATTTCTTCATAAAAACTTAATAAAAGCAACTACTACTCATTTAAATATGTACCCTGCAAAAAGCAATCATAGAAATCATTAAAAGTTTCTGTTGGTTGCCTATGGTGTCCAATAGTCCCAAATGGTATTTAGTGATTTGCGGATGGGTTGATATCACAGTGTACAGGATTCTAATAGTTAACAGGCATCCTGGGATTGAATCCAGATGCATCTGATGTTTTCCTAATGCTATCTAAAGGTGTCCTGCGTGAAACAAGTGGTCTCTAATCGTAACTATTAATCCAATTCCCATTAGAAAAGGTTTCAATCGTGGTGGTCTATTTTAGCAGCATATGAAATCATGACCACCACTATTGTTTACTGTTCATAACACTGTGCAAACCATATGTCCTGAAGGGTGTTCTGTAGGAAAACTGTAGCAGCAAAATATTCACTTCCATAACGGCTTTTTAAAAAGACAGGAAATGCGCGGCTATCAAAATGAATCCAACTTTAAATTGCATATTTACTGTCTAGTTTCATAGCACACCATGTTATTAACATTGGCCCATTGTTTGGACGTCTTTGCGGAGGTGTAGTGGCAGCTTACACGTTATTCTTGCCGCATATTTGAGCACGGTGAGATTTGTAGCTGACCATGTGACCAAACAGAGAGTCTGCGTTGAGGACGGCTCTGACGAAAGCCGGAGCTTGGCAGCTCTGTGTTGACATCCGTGGAGGAAGCGTTGCGTTGAGAAGCTGGTGCGGATCTTGAAGGACAGTCTTGAGTCCGGCGTAGCGTGGCGTTAAAGCTGCGCGCTGCTGATCATTTTCACGCGGTTTCCGGTTGTGGTCGCTGAGGTATCGCCGCGGTTTAATGCGTATGCCGCTTGAAGACGTTGGATTTGATCATTCTGAAAGGACACAAGGACCCGCGTCGCCTGTGCAGCGCAAAGAGAAGCGGCTAGTTGAGAGAAATGGGTCTCTTGTATTTGTAGGACATTAACTACTCCATTGCCAGCGCTCTGCTGAAGGAATTTTCGATTTCTATACACATCAGGCTGCTGAATAGGAGCGTGTCTTGTCAAATTCCGTGGATTTTCCAGCTACGAGGATCCATCATTTGCGGAAATCGGTATGTCTCAATTACTTACTGGCACTCATCAATGATTACAACAGTAAAATGTGGCTTCCGGAATAATCACAGGTTAGGGTTCAAGTTAGTAGGTTAGTACGTGGCTATTACAGTTTGAAATTATTCTCAGACCTCACACTGGTTATCATTACACCTGTAGGAAGAGGTTTGTTAACACCAAGGCAAATGATACCCACATGCACATGTCAAGGTAAAAAAAATAATAGAAAATATTAATTAATAATTTTAAAAACACAGTGATGTGAATGTGGGGGCATGTAAAGGTTTTCTTACCTGGAACTAGATATTCTGTGGTACCTTTATGCTGCTTTGGATTTACTCTTGAATATGATTGTATATTGCATGTGGTCACACAACTGGACTATAGTGTCACACTTTCACAGGGCAGCTACCATCATCATCATGAGAGAGTGCTGGTATTTGTGATTGTGAGGAGGCATTGTCCCCATAATAGCCTACTTGAGCAATTCACTTAAACATTTACATAAGTGCTTTCCTCACGTGCAGCCAGGCGCCAACAAAATGTAGACATTCACTTATTAGAACCTGACATTTTCCTTTGCAATCCAGTGAATAGACAAACCAACCTGCTTAGTCTCTAGGCAAAAATCCCCAAAACACTGTGGCCTAAACATGCTTTTTACAAAAAAGGGTCATAGAAAACTCTTGAAGGTCATCTTGCTGCTTGTGTGTGTGTGTGTGTGTGTTTGTGTGTGTGTGTGTGTGTGTGTGTGTTCATTCCACTTGTGTATTATCATGTATGTAAGCAGTATTTAGGTATGACGTGCTTTTGAGAGCTTGCGTGTTCTGCTCTGCCCCATACAGTTAAAAAGACTGAAAATGTACAACGGTGCAATGATTTTTATTCAACTCTTCACATACTGCACTAAATCTAATTAAACAGGACGAATTATGCTCTCTTTTTAGTCAAACATACAGTTGTTCAGTGTTGTTTAAGTACTGTCAATATCCACAATATGCTCACAAAAGCACATTGTCTGTAACAGAAATTGTCACAATAATGCAAAAATTATGTTGAATGCAGTGGCTTGAGGATCAGGAAATGATTGAGGAAAAAATCAAGTGACACAATAATCCATGTCCCCTGCCAGAGTTGGAATGGGACAGAATACAGGTATAGGGAGTATGTATTCAGAATACAAAAATGAAGGATCTGTGTTCAGAATAGTTTCTTTTTACATTTTCAAGAGAACACTTTTAAAATACATACCAAATAAATAAAAAATACAGAATACTCAAAAGAAAAAACATTCGTGCTTGCTTATGACCTATTTTAGAATCAGTGCACAACACATGCTTGTTAGAAACAAGCAAACATGCTTGTTAGACAAAGGTTCAATTAACATCTTTTTGCAAACACTGTTCCTGCTAAACCATGAGTAGACTAATAAATCAATGTGACGAACCAGTTATATGATGTGATGCTGTTAGTTGTGTATTTCTTCTTATGGTGTATTAGAATGTTTTAGTAGTTTAAGCTTTAATATGCTCATCTTAAGTGAAAGCATAGTAGTACAGATGTTGACCAGTATTGACATAGTTTGGTGCAGATGTTGACCAATATTGAAAGTTTGAATATATGTGTCAGTGTTGGAAAACCTCAGTCAAAAGACGTGTCTAATTTAATGGCTTTGTAAACTCAGCCACTCTTCAACTGAATAAGCAATGTACGGTTGAAGACGAAATTAAATAATTCTCATTAGCTTTGCAGTTCTGTGTGCAAGGGTCAATGAGATTTAATTAGCAGCTAGTTTGGTGCTGTTATGTGTCAATTTGAATGTCAGTTAGGTCTCTTAAGTCAAGGTCTTTTATCATGTTTTTAGTCTTTTGAAGTCTGAAAAAGCAAATACTGGTAACTTTTCACAAGAGATGCTGATGAAGTCAGTAGTGGTTGTTAAAGGTAGTTAGAACTTAGCAGATGGTTTAAAATGGCCAGTGATATTAAATATTATTTAAGGTTGCACACATAACTTACAGGAGTGCTTTAGAGTTTACTTACTGACCTTTGGAGGTAATAACAAACCATTTAATCAAAACCTCATAATAACTTATGTGTCTTAACTCTTTAGCAACATTCAGAAAACACTTCAGCGTGCCTTTAGACCAAATGCATTTTGTTTAGTTAGTCGAGCTGAACAGAGATGATAACCACAAAACTGATTTTCAGCTTTGCATCATGGTCTAGTCTGTGTGTCACTGTCTTTTTGTCACTCTCCCTGGCCTGGTCATTTGTTCCCTTTAGACTTCTGCTCACTGTGCTCTTGAGAAAGATGTGTGGTTAATAGATGCACCCAACTGTGTGCCTGACAGTTTGCATTATGAGTGAAGCGACATAACGTCGCAGACAGCCAAAGTAGAGGTCTGGCAGATAAAAACAGTACAACAAACACCATCAGCCAAGCAGTGACCCTAAAAGAGGTAAGTACGTTTAATACCAGGTTGAAGAAAAGCTATGGCCACTGACTTAATAGTGAATTACATTCAGGTGATAAAGATGGTATGTAGCCTGCACTGTGTGTGCGCGTATATGTGTCTTTTAAAGCAAAGGTACTGCATGAATGTGACAAACCACTTAAAACCACTCATCAGTTTATCTCCTCCTAAGCAACCAAAGGTTTCCACAGTGACTTTAGGTGTGTCTGTGAATGCTGTGCCCCACAGATGAAGAGTGGGTTGCTTTTACGTGTTCTAAAAGATGATATGTGATGTATTTCATATTTTAGCAAGTGTAGGAATTCATTTAAACACAAGGGTGACCATGCTTTTGCTACAAGAAGTGCTTTTTATTGAACACACAGTCAAAGTGGACACACACACAACACCCAAGTCACATGGGAGGTCACATCCAGGTACACACTTCTCCATGACAGTGATTGAGGCCAACATTTTTTCAAACTAACGTTGGACAGCGCAGTGCACTTGTAGGAGTTGCACTGTAATTGCCTATTCAGTTACGCCAGCTAACAGATGTGCACATTGGCTAGCATCACACTAGGGCAGTGGCCACCTATCCCCCTCCTGGAGGTCTACTTTTTTGCATAGTTTAGTTCCAACTTGCATATAACAGCCCGCCTGCCTTCTGGACCAGTTTTACCACCATGGAGCTTCCTGCAGTACAGTGCTGTACAAACCTCGCCTGCGTGCTACTGACCCACTAGATGATACTGCTGCACGCAGAGACTCAAATTATTTAATCATCATAATTTCTTCACCTGCTTTTCCCCTTTTCTATATATTAATATTTTATACTGATGGCAAAACCTTACACTTGAGCTTCTGTGATTGCTTTGCTATAGGGTGTCGGCTGAAGAGGGGGTTGGGTTCCCCTTTTGAGTCTAGGTTCCCCGCACAGTTTCTTTCTCTTGCTCGTAGGGAGTTTTACCTTGCCACTTTTGCAATTGGCTTGCTCATTGGCTTGCTTATGGGGGCTTTTATGTAAACAATGCCTGTTGTAAAAAGGGCTATATAAATAAACTTTGACTTGACTTGACAAATATGCTATCTCGGACTCCTCGCCCCCTGTATCATCAGGGATCAAACTCACAATTTCTAAAGGCAAAGGTAAATCTAATGATTACATGGTTGCACAACTTAGTAGGATTACTTCAGGTAACCTTTAGGTAGGTTGTGAACATACATACAGCTCAAACCAAAGTCTGTCAACCTCTAGGATGGGCTGCAGGATAATTATGTGCATCCTGTGTATCTACTATGGGTTACAATTTTTTTAATGTTTATTCCTTACAAAATAAAAGGAAAGAATGAAGGTTGTTTGATATACTTGAGTATATTACAAAAACTGGACAATTTCATATTTCCAAGTTCAAAACTGAAGATACAATGTAAGAGCAAATAGAAAACGATGGTTGGAAACCTGAGAAAAGCTAAAAAGATGTTTGGAAACTGTACCTTCCCTACTTCCACACTATCTCTCCCAGCAGTTCTTCTATGATACTCTCTCATGAAATTTGCATTGTGGTTAAACTTGATTGCATTGTGAAAAGGTACCACACAACCAGTCAAATGTGTCCTACAAGTAATGCCATTGTTTCTGTGTAAACACTGAGCTCTGAGGAACCTTCCACTGAAATACAGGAACCGAGAGGTGTCTCAGGTTGTTCAGCAGGTTTGGGGATTATGAATTTGTAGCTTGGGTTGTAATGAGTAGGGCAATGCACTTGTGATAGGTCACACCAAAAGTTGAAGATGAGATTTGGGCAATAATACCTGTGTGGTACCCTGTACCCCTGTAGGTGCTTGTTGAGTGTTTGAATTTTAAAAGATATTTGCAGCAGAACATAGGAGGCTACTAATGATTGGATGAGTCAGCTATCACTAGGAAATGTGTGATTCCCCAGAGTAATGTTACTCTCTACACAGTTGTGAAAGTCATTGTTAATCGTGCTACAAGTGAACTAGGAAAAAACAAGCCAGAACATGAGAGCACAGCCTAATGCCTTGAAGCGTTGAGCATTGTTCACCACTGAATGGGTTTGCTTACCGCTTCTCTCCCATGCATCCATAACCCATTTGAGTGCTTGACCAGTTAACAGGGAAAGAATGAATGCTATCAAAGCAGTTTTAGAGTACGTGTTACAATAAGCTAATGGAAGCCAGTGCTAGATGAGGAAGCCTTGGCATGTCTCTGGTCATTCATCTTAGTATCCTGATAGAGCCTTTCAGACAGTTGTGATGTGAAGCTAGAGACATTTGTAGCTACATGTTGTAATTGTTCTTCATAACAGTGTTCAGGAGGATTGTTTGCATCTGCTGTTGTTCTTATATATCTATTAGATTTTATTTTCTTTATTAGACTATTTATAGATTACAGTACATTCTAATAATCAGCACTTCACTGAGTGTAAGAGAACAGACCACTTTTGACATAGTCCAGGGTCAGGTGTAAAAAACAAGGCCAGACCATCATCAGTTAACATGCAGCAAACAAAATGATGAAACTTAGAATTCAAAGGTGAAAAATTAAAAATAGGTTGCAAAATTAGATAACAAACCATAATCAGAGAAGGTCTAGATTGTGATAAGGCGGGACTTCACAGAGAGCTGTGTTGAGTATGAGTTGAGTATAAACAAAATCCAGGTAATTAAAAAGGTGTTAGTTTTTAATACGATAGTGATTCTGAGTTTCGACATGCAAACATACGAAAGATTTGTATGACAAATAGGCCTGTCATGATTGTCATCTAAATAATTGCAAAAAATTATGTAATTTCTTAATTTTGTCAATTTATGCAACTCTTAAAGTACAACACATAAGCATTTAAGGTGACTGACTGGCCACCTTGCTTCCTGTCTGCTAATTCTTTGTAGCTAATATTAGATTGTGCTAAAATTACATGCTACTACACTGTTGTGCATGTGCAAACACACAGAAAATGTCTGCTATTACACAGAATTATGAGTAGAGTCAACTACTGTCCACCCATTGGTGTATGTATATAGCCATTGTCACATACTGCCTGCCTTAGGCTGCTGGTTTTGTTTAGAGTGCAACAAAAGGCGTGTGTAGCTGGCAAGCATTTCCACTGAATATTGCAAGCTAAATTTAGTCCTATGTAGATGACAGGCTTGGAGTTCGTATTGTTGAGGGTCATTTGCTTCCACCCTTATCTGTGTGGACAGCTGCTCCTGGCTTGTCTTGGGTTGCAGAACCAGATACGAAGATGTAGTGTGTGGTAGTATTGAAGTGATTTTCAGTGATGTGGAACAAATGGGAAGACAGTTGCAAAGAAAAAATTGTTTGTTTGTGGAGGTTTTATCCTAGCATTTGCTATTATATAACAGCCAATGTTATATAATTTTGTCAGGTGCAGTTTGTGAGATTAAACATATAAAACATAAAAACAAAGTGTAAAAGGTTTTTTGTAGTTATTTAAAGTTGTTTCTTAGAGCAGTAATCTGCAAGAGGTCATGAGAGGTTGTGACAAACTCGAATAACATATAGTTTAAGTGGCTTGTTGCTGTTATAAAATGGCGGGCAACATAAAATATAATAAAATATACAGTTTTTCATAATTTACGTTACAATTAATAATAATCAACAGAAGTATTCTGTCAAAAAATGCAGCTCCTTTAGAGAATGGTATCGTTGCCAAGCAACCATGGGCTGCCACATGCGGAGAAGAATGTTTAGTCTCTCATCACTCTATATTGTGGTCACTTCAACATTTTAACTTTTTTTTCCATATAATAATGAACATATAACAGCAAAGCACTATTTAATGCAAAAAACTTCACATTATAAGTCCTTTTTGGTCACCAATTTAAGCACCGTGAATCTACCAGAGACTCACACCTCTTTTCCCCATGCAGGGATTGAATCTCACATGGTTCCCTGCTCTCAACATAGTGTGCAACGTAAGAATTTAAAGGAAGGCTCCTGCATCCCAATAGTGCATAATATAGCTAAAAAGTAGTTATGTGTGATTCAGCCACGTTCATGCTCAACAAATAGTACACTGTTTGGCTGTAGAAGCTAGAATTTCAAAACTTATATAGCACACTATTTAGGGAGTACAGAACCGTTTGGGATTCAACTTGACTTTGATGTTACTTCTGACTGAAACATGGACTTTGAAGTCATTCAAGTGACATTGTTTAGTTTTTTTATATTGCACTTTTACAGTGAGTCACATCATAAGTTCTTTAATTCACCCCTTTGATGTTAGTGATGGAGTTGTTTAGCCTGTTAGCTTGCTGAGCAGCCTGGTCTTTCAGTTTAAGAAAACAAGGACTTTACATCACACAATGCAGTAATACAGAATTCAGTTGTTTTATATATTTGTAAGTAATGTCATGTTAATCTGGATAGTTATAGTGATATGATCAATTTATAACACTGCATAGGGCTGTCACAATCATGAAATTTTAGATGAAGATTAATTATATTAATAATAACATTAATAATAATAAAATGTCTTATTTTTTTCATAATGTGCATCTGTTATTTTATTTTATATGCATTATATACGCATCTATCTACAGTTTCTCTTCAGGGTCAATGAAGTTCAATCTTATCTATCTATCTATCTATCTATCTATCTATCTATCTATCTATCTATCTATCTATCTATCTATCCATCCATCCATCCATCCATCCATCCATCCATCCATCCATCCATCCATCCATCCATCCATCCATCCAGCCGGCCGTGCTTTCTGTAGTGCTGTCAAAGTCATATACTACACTATTTGTTGTGTGCACAAATAATGGCAAATGGGCAGAGTTTACCCCCTTATTGTCCCCTTTTTTTCATATAATTCTCTCTATGACTACTGACACACTTAATTTACATAAACCAAAATAAATAAAAACGACTTTAATTTTTATGAAGAATTTTCTCACTGCCGTGTGTTAGTAAACATTTCTTTATGATACCATTGATCAGGAGAAAAATATATTTTTTGTCCATCATTTCACAGAACAACAGCACTCTCAGTACTCCCTCATGTTTGATGAAATAGGAGAACACAAAGGCATGTCAAGGTCTGAAACATTACACAATAAGAAAGAGATTCTAGTACTAGAGTCGTGTGCAAAGCTTTGAACAAGTTAACACATCCTCTACATAGAGCAAACAAGAGTGCGCCATTTTTCTGCAAATTTTTGTGCACTAATTTTTAGTAGATATTTAGTTGAATGTTAGGGTTAGGTTTACAGTAGACTATCAAAATAAAGTGGTACCCAAGCCTACAACTGTACTTTTCAAGCCTACAACTGTAATTTCATAGCTGAATATGTGAATATATATGAATGCATGGTTAAAATTAAGATAAGCTTCTCTTGAAACAAATGTAACATGTCTCAGGCATCAGCGCATTCATATTTCATTTGATGAATATGCTGAAGTTTAATTTCTGCTGTTTATTTGTGCAGAAATTGTTAAAAGTCCTCTGTAATTAGAACACATTGTCCTTGATTTTGAGTTTCATTGGAAGATATTTTCCATACATTGTTTTCCTACAGTTTGCCTATGTTTAAATGGGGGCATTCAGTGAGGCCCTCTTATTCAGGAGTTGCTTAGTGTTGCCTGTTTCAAGGATATTTCTATGTGATTGCATGGGCAGATAATGTAATAAACTGAAACAATGAACTGTAAATGTAACAGTTTTTGATATTCCGCTAGTATCACTGGGCAAACCCCTGGATAAAGTAATGCCCCAGTTTAGGAATAGATATACTTTGAGTAGATAGATATACCCCCTCCCCCCACCTACAGCAATGTTAAAAAATGCAACCTGGTCTTCATAAAGAATCAGTATTAGACAACCTCATTTCCAAAAAAGTTGAGACACTGTCCATAAACAATGTGAATAAAATCAGAAGACAATGATGTGCACATGATTTAACTCATATATTTAATGGAAACAAGTACAAAGACGACATATGGGTCCGTGTACAAACTATTGTTTTTTGAAAAATATTTGGCTATTTTGAATTTGATGCTAGCAACATGTTTAAAAAAATTAGGACGGGGACAGCAAAAGCTTTGGAAAGTTGTGTAACGGTACAAAACACACACACACACACACACACACACACACACACACACACACACACACACACACACACACACACACACACACATACACATCCATACACATCTTCTAAGCTGCTTCTCCTTCTGGGTCGCGGGAAGTGCTGATGCCTATCCCAGCAGTCATCGGGCGAAAGGCAGGATACACCCTGGACAGGTCGCCAGTCCATCACAGGGTGCTACAAAAATACCTGGTGGTTAAATGGCAACAGGTCAGTAACATGATTGGTTATAAAAGAGCAACCCAGAGAGGCTGAGTCTTTCAGAAGTAGAGATGATGAGAGGCTCACCACACCAAATAAAGCAACAGTTCAAGGAAAACGTTTCTCAGTGTTATATAGCAAAGGATGTGCAAATTTTATCACCAACAATACAGAACATCATTAAAAGTTTCAGAGAATCCAGACAAATCTGTCTGTATGAAAGGTTAAAGGCCGAGAACCAACATCAGCTGGTGTGATCTCTGGGCCCTCAGGCAGCAGAGCATTGAAAACAGATATGCTTCTTTAGTGGAAATCACTGAATGGGTTCAGGAACACTTCCAAAATTCATTGTCCGTGGAACCTGTTCATCACTGCATCAACAAATGTAAGTTCAAATTCTACCATGCAAAGAAAAAATTATATATAAACAGGTTTCAGAAACACCACAGCCTGCTCTGGGCCCAAGCTCTTTTAAGATGGACTGAGGCGAAGTGGAAAAGTGTTCTGTGGTCTGATGAATCAAAATTTGAAATTCTTTTATGAAAATCATGGAAACTGCGCCCTCTGGTCTAAAGACCACTCAGCTTATTATCAGCACACAGTTCAAAAGCCAATATCCTTGATGGTATGGGTTGTGTTAGTACACATGTCATAGGTGACTTGCACATGTATGAAGGCCCCATTAATGCTGAAAGATATATACAGGTTTTGGCAATATATGCTGGTATTTAGACAATGTCTTTTTCAGGGAAGGCCTTGCTTATTCCAGCAGAACGATGCCAAACTACATTCTGCACATATTACAGCAGCATGGCTCCATAGTAAAAGAGTCCAGACCTGTCACCCATTGAAAAACCTTTTGTGTGTTCTTCTTCTTCTTTCGGCTGCTCCCTTTAGGGGTCGCCACAGCGGATCATCTGCCTCCATCTTGCCCTATCCACTGCCTCCTGTACTTTTACACCAACCATCTCCATGTCCATCTTCACTACATCCATAAACCTTCTCTGAGGTCTACCTCTTTTCCTTCTACCCGGCAGCTCCATCTCCAACATTCTTTGACCAATATATCCACTATTCCTCCTCAACACATGTCCAAACCATCTCAACCTGGCCTCTCTGGCTTTACCTCCAAACTGCTCCACCTTCACTGTCCCTCTGATCTGCTCATTTCTAATCTTGTCCATCCTTGTCACTCCCAATGAAAATCTCAGCATCTTCATCTCCGCCACCTCCAGCTCAGCCTTCTGTCTTTTAGACAGAGCCACAGTCTCCAAACCATACATCATAGCATGACGCACTACTGTCTTGTAAACCTTCCCTTTCACACTTGCTGCTATCCTTCTGTCACACAGCCCTGACACCCGTCTCCACCCACTCCATCATGCCTGCACCCTCTTCTTCACCTCTTTTCTACACTGTCCATTGCTCTGGATGGTTGACCCAAGATATTTGAAGTCATCCACCTTTAAGACCTCTACTCCTTGCATCTTCACCTTTCCACCTGCCTCCCTCTCATTCACACACATGTATTCCATCTTGTTTCTGCTGACCTTCATTCCTCTCCTCTCCAGTGCAAACCTCCACCTCTCCAGATTCTCTTCCACCTGCTGTCTACTCTCACCACAGATTACAATGTCATCTGCAAACATCATGGTCCATGGAACCTCCTGCCTGACCGCATCTGTCAACCTTTCCATCACCATTGCAAACAAGAAAGGGCTCAAAGCTGATCCCTGATGTAACCCTACCTTCACCTTGAAACCATTTGTCACTCCAACTGCACACCTCACCACTGTCTCACTATCCTCATACCTCATGTCCTGCACCACCCTAACATACTTTTCAGCTACATCTGACTTCCTCATACAGTAACACAGTTCCTCTCTTGGCACCCTATCATATGCCTTCTCTAGATCCACAAAGACACAATGTAGCTCCTTCTGACCGTCTCTGTACTTCTCTACCAACACTCTCAACACAAAAATTGCATCTGTGGTACTCTTTCTTGGCATGAAACCAAACTGCTGCTCACTGACCTGAACCTTTCGCCTTAGCCTTGCTTCAACAACTCTTTCCCATACCTTCATGGTGTGGCTCATCAACTTTATACCTCTGTAGTTACTGCAGCTCTGCACATCACCCTTGTTCTTAAAAATGGGGACCAGTACACTGCTTCTCCACACATCAGGCATCCTCTCACTCTCCAGGATTTTGTTAAACAACCTGGTTAAAAAGTCCACTGCCTTCTCTCCTAAACATCTCCATACATCCACAGGTATGTCATCTGGACCAACTGCCTTTTCATTCTTCATCCTTTTTAAAGCTGCCCTCACTTCCACCTTACTAATTCTCTGCACTTCCTGATCCACTATCTCTCCCCCCATTGTCCTCCTCTCGCTCTCATTTTCCTCATTCATTAGTTCTTCAAAGTACTCCTTCCATCTACTCAACATTCTCTGTTCACTCACTAGTACATTTCCCTCTCTATCCTTTATCAGCCTAACCTGCTGTACATCCTTTCCAGCTCTATCTCTCTGTTTAGCCAAATGATACAAGTCCTTTACTCCTTTACTGTCCAACCTCTCATACAGCTCATCATAGGCCTGAGCCTTTGCCTTTGCCACCATTCTTTTCGCTATGCGACTAGCCTCACTGTACTCCTGCCTACTTCCTTCATCTCTCTGGTTATCCCACTTTTTCTTAGCTGCCTTCTTCCTCTGAATACTCTCCTGGACTTCCTCATTCTACCATCAACTTTCCTTGTCTTCTTTCCTCTGACCAGACGAAACACCCAACACATTTTTGCGAGTTTCTCTCACCACCTTAGCTGTAGTTTCCCAGTCCTCAGGTAGCTCCTCACTGCCCCCAAGGGCCTGTTGCAATTTTTCCCTGAACTGCCTGCAACCATCCTCCACCTTCAGCTTCCACCATCTAATCTTTGGCTCTGTCTTCACTCTCTTCCTCTTCTTTGTTTCTAATCTCATTCTACAGACAACCACCCTATGCTGCCTTGCTACACTTTTCCCTGGCACCACTTTGCAATCTCCAATCTCCTTTAGGTGGCATCTCCTGCTAAGGATATGATCCACCTGTGTGCACCTCCCTCCACTCTTGTATGTCACCCTGTGTTCTTCCCTCTTCTGAAAATATGTGTTCAACACAGCCATTTCCATTCTCTTTGCAAAATGTACAACCATCTGACCTTCCGCATTTCTGTCTTTCAAACCATACATACCCAGCACCTCTTCATCCCCTCTGTTCCCTTCACCAAAATGTCCATTGAAGTCTGCACCAATCACTAATCTCTCCTCTCTATGGACACCATCTACCACTTCATCCATCTTACTCCAAAATTCCTCTTTCTCCTCTAACTGACAAGCAGCATGTGGTGCATATGAACTGACCACATTCAAAATTACACCATCAACCTCCAACTTCAGGCTCATGATCCTGTCTGACACTCTCTTTACATCCAGAACACTTTTCACAAGCTGTTCCTTTAGGATAATCTCTACTCCATTTCTCTTCCTCTCTACACCATGATAGAACAGATTGAATCCACCTCCAATGTTCCTGGCCTTGCTTCCTTTCCATCTGGTCTCCTGGACACACAGAATATCTACCTTTCTTCTCTCCATCATGTCTGCAAGCTCTCTGCCTTTACCAGTCATTGTCCCTATGTTCAGAGTCCCTACTCTAACCTCCACACTCCTGCCTTTCCTTCACTCTCGCTGCCTTCTAATCTGCCTTCCTCCTCTCCTCTTTGATGGTCTTCGACCTACAGTAGTCCAATTTCCACCGGCACCCTGCTGGTCAACAGCACCGGAGGCGATCGTTGTTAACCCGGGCATCGACCGATCTGGTATGGCAATCATATTTGTGAGCCGCATGATAGTTTTGGCACAAGTTTTATGCCGGATGCCCTTCCTGACGCAACCCTCACCATTTATCCGGGCTTGGGACCGGCACCAGAAGTACACAAAGTACACCCCTAATGGCTGGTTTAAGAAACGAAAATTATGACAAAGGAGACCCCAATCTGTTGAGCAGCAGAAATCCTATTGAGCATGAACAGGAAAATATTTCACTTTCAAAACCACAGCAACTGGTCTCCTCAGTTCTCAAATGCTTAAAAGAAGCGGTGATGTAACCTTTTTGAAATGTGTTGCAGTCCTCAAATTCAAAATTGGTATATCATTTCAAAAAACAATAAAATGTCTCAGTTTCAACATTTGATCTTGGTTGTGTACTATTTTCATTTAAATGTAGGGTTTACATGATTTACACATCATTGCATTCTATTTTTACATTTTCCACAGCATCCTAACTACTAATATTGTCTTTAGCCTAAAACTAGCCTAGTTTAAGCATTACTTTTTCAAACTGCTCTTGATTGACCATTATACATAAAAGGAAATTAAGCATGTGACAGAATCTCAAACACAGAGAAGCAAAAAAATAATTTAATATAATAGAAAGAAAACACTCTTGATTTGATTTGAATGCCTCATCCTCATGGACCTGGCTGGCTCTCCTCCTCTTCCTCTTGGTTTGTCATTGTCCACCACAATTGGAACACTGGCTTGTTGAGCAATGTTTCTAACTGATAAGACTGTTACCCCCAGCCTGGCAGACTTGATAAGCCAAATTTAGCCCTCTGATATGGAAGAGAGATGGGAGATGTGCTTACAAAGGCTGAAAAATCACACAAATGTTTCTGTAGGGTTTGTAGTTGAAATTGTAGTGGGAAATTTCAAAGTTTAACAATGTCAGCAATAATCCTAGACTGTGTTGCAGAAAAAACAAGGCAGTTCTTATGTACTCTCTCTCTCTCCTCTCTCCCTCTCTCCATATATATATATATATATATATATATATATATATATATATATATATATATACATATATAGTACATAAATTGCCATAAATTGCTGTCCCATGATGAGAGTATTGGTCTATTGGTGGAGCCTTATTTTAGCCACAGTCCTGCATTTTAGAGCTGGAAGTGAGACTGTGTTTCTGAATTGTGCTCAAAATGTACAAAAATTTGGTAAGGTTTCAGTAGTGTCATGTTTGTTTTGATAGAGATGAAAAGGTTGATCAGTCATTTATTTCAATAAAATAAGCAATATAGGGTCACTCAAAGTGAAATGATTTTAGTCTAAGGTCCAAGTCCAAGTTTTTTTTTTAAATAATAAGGATATAAGTATTTCTGTGTGATAAAAGTAGTGATTTATTTGCCTTAAAAGTAAGAGAAACTGACATGATTAATGTTACTGATCGTCTTTCTATACTTGCACATGCTGACTATTTTAACTGGTCATTTGCTTTAGTAGACCCTTGATTTTGCATGTTTTACCTTGTCTGCTCTCACTAGTCTTGATAAGCAGTTATAAGTGCCAATGTGACACATATGTACGTATACATTTGCATCACATTTTGCCTATTCAAACATCCTCTGAGGACAATGTGTGTCCTCCAAACATCAGTAGCCAAAAGTAGAGTGGAAGAAACGTGAAAAGTGGTACACGAGCAGTGGGACAGGAGTGAAGAGTCTTGCTGTTGTTCTGTCATTCTCTAAGACTCCTCAAGGGCCTCCAGCCACCGGGGACATGGTGAGTCAATTAGACATAAAACAAGAAAAAAATCTCAGAGAGTTTGACATTCATCACCTTGAGGGGAATAGTCATGGTTGTGATGAGTCACATTGAACACAGCTGTGTTGATTGTAAACTGTGTATGCAGTGAACAGGATTTTGTCAGATTCAAGATTCATACTATGTAAAACACTTTATTTATTCATTAATGAGTCACAGTCATTGCATTTAGATTTCAAAATTTTGAAAACTGATATTAATAGCTGATATGATCTCAAACGTCTTAAAGTTAAACAGTATTGACTCTAGTAGTAGTCTCCTTGAGTATAGTTTTAATATAAAAAAGAATATGAGTTGATGTGTTTTGGTAATATTAAACATTCATTCATTGTGTCATACTATTTATAGGGTGCCTGTGCTAGATTATTCTTATTTTTTTTTTTTCCTTGAGGTCCACTTACAATGGTTATGTGGTTTTATAAGTTTTTCTTTGTCCCCTAGAATTAATGATTGAAACACTTTTTGTAACTTAAGCCTGAAAGGGTTAAACTGCTGTAGACAGAATAGGTGGATATATGTAAATGTGGTTGTGTGACCATATATGGCTTGTATGGGGTGTGAATTGGGGTGTGAATGGCATTTTTTGAAACAATGTCTATTTGCTACATCAAAAAGTTGTTGATACTTTTGAAAACAAAATTCTTGTTTTTTTCATAATCTTGTCCTTCTCTAAAACAGTTTTATTTATTATATCTTGATTTTTCATTATATTGGAAGTGGGTGAGGAAAAATAATAGTAAGCAATAATATCTTTTTTCAAAACATCAGATGAAATCCTCCCTGACAGCTATGAAATATGTCAGAAAAATGTTACAGTGCAACTGGAAAATGGGTTGTGATTTCCAATTCAGGTTGACTTTAATATCAACTGATTGTGATGTATCGGTAAGTTCCTAGTGCTACTGCTGAACAGTACTGAATCAATGTGTTACTCTGCCACAGCTAGGAATGGAGCAGCAAAGCCAGACCAAGGTTGATGTTCCTGTGTCGTCAGCAGAGAAAGCAGCTCCCGAAGAAGACTCTACCCCTGTTCTTGCTTCAGAGAACATTGCCTCCACATCCAGTACACCTCCAACAGCTCCAACAAGGCCAAGAAGGCCACAGAGGACACCCCGGGTAGAAGGATCCATTGACGTATCAGAGCCCATACCTCCAGAGTCCCCAAAACATAGCCAAGAGAAGCCCGACTCCCCTGCTCAGAGTGCTCAAAGTAAGCCTGTCCGACCGTCAGGTCCAGCACACCAGATTCATGCTGACACATCCTATGGCCTGTCCATTTTGGCTGGACACAAATCAGCTGGGCTTGGCACTGGAGCTAGAAGCCACATGTCTATGAGAACAGCCTCACTGCCTCAAGCTCCTTCTTACAAACCGCCATCCATGGATCCTGGCTCTCATCCTCACAGGGCACTCTCTGTGGCTGGAACAGCTGATACTGAGCCTCAGGTTGTGGAAGACTTCAGGTAATTTGAAGCAAGATGCTGATATAATTTTAATCCTAATTTTAATCTTTTTTTTTTTTTTTGCTTTATTGGAAACAGTGACTACTTGAGGTGAACTGATTCACAATATGTGTTTTGATACAGATGTCCACATACTTTTGGCCTATAGTGTAACCAAGCTAACACACTAGAAACAAACTAAAATTCTTGTCATGATAAATGATACAATATAATACGAACCAATATTGTCCCCACGTGAAGATAGATATGCACCAATAGAAATGGTCCAAAATTACTTTGAATAAATTCTCTTTTCATAACTTACATTGGAAATTTAGATGTTTCTCCTTCCCCTGTAAAGGCTAGAGTTAGAGGTTTTGATCCAACAGCGGTGACATGGTACAATACAATGTGATGCAATACAATACTATTACAACATTTTGTGTAGTAAAACAGAAACAAAGAGCATTAACAAAGCAGGAAAACATTTTTGTCACTGCAACATGATGGACAGAGCTTGTTGTTTTTTCTATTGACTCAAAGTACTTCTTCTGTTGAGCTTAAAATATATTTTAGAACAGCAGGCTCAAGTACATCCTCTAATATCCATCATTGTTAAGAAATGTTTTTGAATACATTTGAATACATCTGTCCATTGTGACAGCTAAACATTTCATGAGCTAGCTAATGAAATTTGCTAAAGGGCTTTCATTTAGGAAAGGCACAGGTGTTCTTTATTCCAGTATGCATATTTTTATTATTGCATGATTCAGCTCATTGTAGTAATGCACCATAATAATTCAAGACCTTTTGGTTATCAGATTTATGATCTAGCAATTGACAGCTGTCTGATGTATTTTCATTTTAGTTCATTTCACTACCAGTTTCCTTACACACAGATTTGAGGTCAGCTTTTCTCATTAAGGTTTTCTTGTTTCAACATCCATTAAGACACAGCATCTTAATGTGTGGAACAAGCTGCCTTCTGTAAACCAACACATGTCTCAGAGGAGCTATTACCTATTAGCCCTCCTGCTAATGGGAGATATTTATGGATGTTCCTCTGTCTTGTCTCATTTTTTTTTGTCTCTATCTGCCTCTCTGCTTTTCATGTGCACACGTCTCACTCGTTTCCTTTTTTCTGCACTCTAGAAGACTCTCTGAGGATGCAAGGGCTTCTCTAACTGTTGATTAATGGTTATGTGATTCGACAGAGTATGCAGTAGGAAAATAATAGAACAAAACTACTGACTATCAAAAGGGAAACATAATCATCTCCACAGGATTAACTGAAGGAAGCTAGTGCTGGATTTTAACGTCTGCGCGCACACACACACACACACACACACACACACACACACACACACACACACACACACACACACACACAGCTTTCATTTAGAAGCTTTGCCTTGTATTGTCTCCCATTCTACCGAATAGCTTACCGCTGTTTTTTTTTAAGTTGATCTCACTTTGCCAACAGAGTGCACATAACCACATGGAACGTGGGCTCAGCTGTGCCTCCAGATGACATCACTTCCTTGCTGGGGCTGAACGTAGGCGATGGAAACACAGACATGTACATTATAGGGTAAGTGTCTCTGAATCTCTTCCCCCTGCTATCCTGCCCAGTTATCTGGAACAGAGGTGGTAAATAACTCTACGCAAGCCACAATGAAATTAAGTAGAACAAGCTCTTTCACCAGAAACATACAGAGACCATACTGGAACAATTAATGCACTGAATTTACTTGATTTACACATGAATAAAATACAAAGTTGTAAGCAACAGGACCCCAATCATATTACAGTTTGGTAATTTTTTACAAAGTGAAAATAAATTACCGCATCCTCTACAGGGAACAAACTTAAATGTTTTCTGCAAATTTTAGGGCACAATTTCTGTTTATTTGCTGTGGGGAAAAAACAAAACAAAGTAAAAGACACCAGTAAATGTGCCTTTTGCATGGGCAACATTTTATATAGGACATTGAAGATACAGATAGGTAACAAGGTAAAGGGAAAAACCTGAATAAATCAGTGAAGAAAGACATCGGACATCATTCCTCAAAGTTGCGTACAATCAAAGCTGATCATAAAAAAAGCACACGCAGGTTTCACTGGCAGTTTTGTTGTTCATCAATTTCATCTTCATTGTATCTGTATGGTCAAACTTATGTCTGGTAGAAGTGCATGTAAATTTGAGGGTAATAGTTTTGAGGGTAATACTCCAATAGTTTGGATTTAACTAACCAAAACTATCATTAATATCATCAATAATACTAATAAGAATAAAAATCTAAAAGAACTGCAATACTAATAATTTATGCACATGGGAATCTAGCATAAAAGCAGTTGTGCTTATTTTACATACACTTTTGTAGAAACAAATGTTGTGACTATTCCATGTTCCATTTAAAGACATATTACACTGCACAAAACCTGCACAGCTAGTGCAAAAACATGTCAAACACTGCAATAATTCAGCGTTTTTGTTTTTATTTATACCATTTTCATAAATAAACACACTACGCAATCACACATTCATTTTTGTTTGAAATTAAATGCTATTTTGAATTAATAGAACACTGATTTTTATGAATTGCAGAAATCGCAGAGCTGAATAGGGAACGTCAACAAATTACGCTCATCTAGCTCCAAGCACAGTGCACCAGTACGAAACCTTATGAGTCAGTGCAGCTTTTTAGCAGATAGAACACACATGATGGCCAGTCAGAGATTTTAGAATGGCCTCTACTTATAGTTATTGTTGATAAGGGGTCTCACAATAAGATTTCTACCAGATTGATCTTTTGACTTTGGCACGATAAAATTTTTTAACAGATAAGGGTTGCTTACAATAAAAAATAAAAAAATTACAAAAAATTATATATATATATATATATATATATATATATATATATATATATATATATATATATATAATATATTTTGCTCATAAAACACTTTTATAACAAAAGTTTTTATAATTATTATTTATTTTATAATAAATATAATCAATCATTTGTTTTCCCCAGTATTGTGTTCTCTGTACAGGACAAGAGCACTTTCTTTCACACAAAATATAATGCATATGATTGCATTACATCAATACAGTCACACAGTTTTGTCTCTCAATTTATGTATTTTTGCTTTTTTTCAGTGCATAAATTATTCACTGTTTGTGTATTTTGTTTGACATTCTGCCTCTTATAAAGGAGCTTGCTTACTGTTACATACGGTCTATAAAGGGCTTATATAAGATAATCTATGTATGTAAACAACCTTGACCTCAGCAAATGACTTACACTATACTCAGAATGTGTCATGATCATACAAACCCAATTCCAAAAACGTTGGGACAGTGAAATGCCAGTAAAAACAGAAAACAGTGATTAGTGAATTCTGTTTTACCTGTATTATATTGAAAACAGTACAAAAGCACAATATTTGATGCGCCCACTGTTATAACGTTTATATCATGTTTTTGGCGTTGTCACTTTGAAATAAGCATGATTGTTCCTAAAGAGCAATTGTGTCTAAAGAGCAGCATATGTTGCTCCAAAATGTGTACATATCTTTCCGGGTTCGTAAAGCATTCACAGATGTGCAAGGACACATGTGTTTGGACTTTACGTGGGTAACAAAATGGAAAAGTCTTTTACTCCTTTGGCCAAGAAAACACAGTGTGCATTATTTCCATAAACAGTCTAAGAGATTCACTCATCAGTGCACAATACACATTTCCAGTGTGCATCAGTCTATTTCAGATGAGTTGAGTGTTTCTGGACGTTGTTAACATGCGACTTCCCCTGTCAGTACAGTGTAGTCTTAACTTCCATTTGTGAATGCAGTGATGAACAGTGTTTACTGATGACAGTTTGTCAATTGTTCCCAAGTTCATGTGGTGCCTAAAATCCTTGCAATCCCTGGCTGCTATATGTTATTTTTTAAACAGTTGGACATTTGCTGATGCATGAAGTGGTGAGCCCCAATCCATTCTTGCTTTTCCTGTATGTTCCTTTCTTACCCAAACATGATTACGTCACCTTTTTAAAATGTTTTCTGAACATTTACCAATATTAAATGTTGTTATTGTTATTGTTATTAAATTTAACTATATTAAACCTCTTTGAACATATTGCAGGCATCAGTTTCAGAACAAGCATATATTTACAATTAATGAAGTTTATAGGATAAAACTTTAAATATCTTTTCTTTGTTCTGCTTTTGTTTAAGTCCAGGTTTTACAAACCACTGCTTTCTGTATTTACTTGCATTTCATATACTGTCGCAACTTTTTTGGAGTTGGGTTTGAATAATGCGGTGTTCCACTTGCATGCATTTTGATTTACATGCCAATTTTATAATGTTCTTGTTAATTCGCTGTTCCAGTTACTCTATATCATTTCTTCATCCATTTCTGTCCCTGTCCTGCCAGGCTACAGGAAGTGAACTCTATGATTAATAAACGACTGAAAGATGTTCTCTTCACTGACCAATGGAGCGAGGTCTGCATGGACACACTCAGCCCCTTTGGATACGTGTTGGTCAGTTTGTATGCTTATCTTTTTATGTGTTCCCATTACTAATTACTAATTAATATGCCCCATGTATGTTACAAATATATGTAAGTGCCAATATGTAAGAGCAGTAATTCCCATATATATGCTATATACAGCAAGTTTTTTGGAGGGGGGGTTAACCCTTTTCACAGTAGCCAAAAAATGCAGTTTCAGTGTGTTTTGAAGTCACCAGTTCAGCCTTGACTTTGTATTTTTAAATGCATCTGAACATTTTGGAACCTTCTAATTCAATTTTAATTATTTTAAAAAATATTTTATGTGATCATATTAACAATATTAATATCAATATATTTGATCAATAGTCAATATATTTTACCTCGTAGCAGTTTCACTGTTACTCTTTTCGTAATGATCCTTGGTATAGAGCTGCTGCTGTTGTTTTCCATTTCTAGCCCATGGCTACCACCCATATTCACAGTTAGTGACATATCTAGGACATCCAGAATGCCTAGAGTAATTGTTTTCACAAAATATGACCCACCCATTGGAAAATCTTAGTCAATAGGAGTGCTACCTATATATCATGGTAACCATGGTGTTTTGAATTATGTTGAGAAATATCTTCAGCTTCATGTTGTATGAGTGGTTGAGTGGCTTTCATTGCTGGTTGTTCTGCAAGTTCATGTCGTTCAGACATAAATGAGGGTACTCCACTCTACAATTAGACCAAGGATAAGTAAAGTGGGTTTAAACTGTCCTTTGGGAAGCAAGCAATTTGAGAGCAGCCTGCTGCTATCACACTCAATGCTCCACATCATTATCCTTTCCCCCCACTTTGCCCACATCACACACTCACACACACACACACACACACACAAATTGCTCTGGGGTAAGAGCTGGCATCATCACTTTTCTATCATGGATTGTTAATGCTGTTTGATAGCTTTCAGTAATAATCCTAGTCTTTATTTCAGTAGCTATATGTATACAGCAGCACATAGGGAGTGTGTGAGTGTGTGTGAGTGTGTGAGCTGAGCTCACTTATGAATGTGAGTGTGCAGATTTTTAATGGACATGGTATATGGGCATAGACTTTGATCTATTCCCCCACACTTACACGGTCGGTCAGACTAACAAAGCAAGTCCAGTTTATGGCTCAGCAGGGCCTGTTATGCAACATGATGATGCACAGTCATTGATTCTCTCTCTCTCTCTCTCTCTCTCTCTCTCTCTCTCTCTCTCTCTCTCTCTCTCTCTCTCTCTCTCTCTCTCTCTCTCTCTCTCACACTCACTCTCTGAAAAGAGTATACACTCACTACTGTAGGGCATTTCAGGCAATTTCAAGCAAAGAATACAGTGTGTGCATTTGAGGGGGCAATTTGCCTTTTAGAGAGACTGTGTCTTTGCCCCTGGGTCTGTGAGTGTATATGTTTATGTATGTATGTATGTGTGTGTGTGTGTGTGTGCGTGTGCGTGTGTGTGCGTGCGTGTGTGTGTGTGCCTGGGTATGTTGGCCACTGCCACTGGATGTAGCTCCATGCAAAGTAGTTTGCAATGCCATCAAGCCTCGAAGCAAAATGCAAATGTGAGATGGACTGATGGGACTGCTTTTATTCTGAAATGTTCTCTTTCCACCATTGAAATGTTGAGCAAGAGAAACAAAGTGAGAGAGAGACGGATAGAATGAAAGAGCAGCTCTTTACTATTTATGAAAAATCTAGAAATAGGCACAATTTGAATAAACAGTCCATTGAAAAGTAGGCTGCATATATTTGTGTATTGCACACAAAATGTTCATTACCATATTGTAGCGTCGTGATGGTAATTTTATACATATATATATATATATACATACATACACACATACACACACAAATATATATATATATATATATATATCAAACTTATTGAGAATTTCACAAGAAAAACAATGGTGTGCTTGGTTTTAACGTAACTTTATTTTCTAAACTAAGTTTCTGACCACTTATAAAATGTGTTCAAAGTGCTGTTGGATTGTCAATGCAACCCTCTTCTCCCACTCTTCACACACTGATAGCAACACCGCAGGAGAAATGCTAGCACAGGCTTCCAGTATCCGTAGTTTCAGGTGCTGCACATCTCATATCTTCACAGCATAGACAATTGCCTTCAGATGACCCCAAAGATAAAAGTCTAAGGGGGTCAGACCGGGAGACCTTGGGGGCCATTCAATGGGCCACGATGACCAATCCACTTTCCAGGAAACTGTTCATCTAGGAATGTTCGGACCTGACACCCATAATGTGGTGGTGCACCATCTTGCTGGAAAAACTCAGGGAACGTGCCATCTTGAAAAGTTTTCCCCCTCCCATATACTAATGTGCCACAAACAGGAAGTTAATATCACCAACCATTCCCATTTTATTTCAGTGTATCCATATAAATGGCCCACCCTGTGTATATATATATATTTATATATATATACAGTTGTTATGCTTCAGTATGCAGTAAGCATGTTAATTATTCAACACATTGTAACAGTCATTTATTATACAAAAAAAACTACCAACTATTTTTCCTGTTTTAATCAGTGAATATCTGAGTTTGTATCTGTTCACAGGTAACCTCTCAAAGAATGCAAGGAGTGTTACTGCTGGTCTTTGCCAAATATTTCCATCTTCCTTTTATCAGAGGTGTACAGACAGAGAACACACGCACTGGGCTGGGTGGAATCTGGGTAAGTCAACTCTGAATGGTCCTTCAAAAAGATGTTTGAAGTTGTATAATATTATATATCTACATATAATATAATATATATATATATATATATATATATATATATATATATATATATATATACTGCTCAAAAAAATAAAGGGAACACTTAAACAACACAATATAACTCCAAGTAAATCAAACTTGTCAAATCTTTTGAATGTTGGTGGTACTTTCACACTCGTGGTAGCTTGAGACGGACTCTACAACCCACACAAGTGGCTCAGGTAGTGCAGCTCATCCAGGATGGCACATCAATGCAAGCTGTGGCAAGAAGGTTTGCTGTGTCTGTCAACGTAGAGTCCAGAGGCTGGAGGTGCTACCAGGAGACAGGCCAGTACACCAGGAGACGTGGAGGAGGCCGTAGGAGGGCAAAAACCCAGCAGCAGGACCGCTACCTCCGCCTTTGTGCAAGGAGGAACAGGAGGAGCACTGCCAGAGCCCTGCAAAATGACCTCCAGCAGGCCACAATTGTGCATGTGTCTGCACAAACGCTTAGAAACCGACTCCATGAGGATGCTATGAGGGCCTGACATCCACAGATGGGGGTTGTGCACACAGCCCAACACGGTGCAGGACGCTTGGCATTTGCCAGAGAACACCAGGATTGGCAAATTCGCCACTGGCGCACTGTGTTCTTCACAGATGAAAGCAGGTTCACACTGAGCACATGTGACAGACGTGACGGAGTCTGGAGACGCCGTGGAGAGCGATCTGCTGCCTGCAACATCCTTCAGCATGACCGGTTTGGGAGTGGGTCAGTAATGCTGTGGGGTGGCATTTCTTTGGAGGTCCGCACAGCCCTCCATGTGCTCGCCAGAGGTAGCCTGACTGCCATTAGGTACCGAGATGAGATCCTCAGACCCCTTGTGAGACCATATGCTGGTGCGGTTGGCCCTGGGTTCCTCCTAATGCACGACAATGCTAGACCTCATGTGGCTGGAGTGTATCAGCAGTTCCTACAAGATGAAGGCATTGAAGCTATGGACTGGCCCACCCGTTCTCCAGACCTGAATCCGATTGAGCACATCTGGGACATCATGTCTCGCTCCATCCACCAACGCCACGTTGCACCACAGACTGTCCAGGAGCTGGTGGATGCTTTAGTCCAGGTCTGGGAGGAGATCCCTCAGGAGACCATCCGCCACCTCATCAGGAGCATGCCCAGGCGTTGTAGGGAGGTCATACAGGCACGTGGAGGCCACACACAATACTGAGCCTCATTTTGACTTGTTTTAAGGACATTACATCAAAGTTGGATCAGCCTGTAGTGTGTTTTTCCACTTTAATTTTGTGTGTGACTCCAAATCCAGGCCTGTATTGGTTAATAAATTTGATTTCCATTGATCATTTCTGTGTGATTTTGTTGTCAGCACATTCAACTTTGTACAGAACAAAGTATTCAATGAGAATATTTCTTTCATTCAGATCTAGGATGTGTTATTTGAGTGTTCCCTTTATTTTTTTGAGTAGTGTATAAAATCTAACTGTTCCTCAAAAGTTGAATAACGTTAACTTTATTCCCTCAAACCAGTGGCACTATTGAAAAGACCCATGCTCCCATGTTCCTCCTGTTCCTTGTTCCTCCTTCCATGACCCATATTCCTCCTGTTCCTTTGTTGGTTGTTTATAGTTTTTTTCCACTTATATAGATTTCAATAATTTAGTTAAACAATGCATTGTTGGCAGATGTGATTGTCAGTCATAAGTTCTTGTCAATTGTAAAGTTTCAGTACTTTAACTTAAATAAATAACAGAAATGTATGTAATTAGTACACATAATTATAATATAAATATAAATACACTGAAGGTGGAGCTACCCAGAATTCTTTGCACTTTAGGTATAGGATTCTGTTTTACCTTTTTATTAATTTATAAACTTTTTTCATTTTAAAAATGTTTGTGTTTGTGTGTTATAACTTGTCTTGTTATGTTTATTGCATGTCCAGGCAAAAAAGTTATTCTTTGTCCAGCATCAGGAAAAAAGCAGAAAACATATATATTACACAGAAGCCTGGACTACTAAATATAATCATTTTTCAGCACTTATTGTGTCCACACTTTAGCTTTTTTACATTCTTTTCAGGAGATTTTTTTAAAGAAATTAGCAAGGATATTTTATCAGACCTCTAAAGTTCAGTCTTTAGGTTGGTTGTATTTTCTGCTTCTTGCAGTTTCATTGTTTAATTTGCAAGACCTGGTGGACCACCAAAGTGTCACCATCAGATAAAGAGTATTTAAATGAGTCTCTGCTCCTGCTTCAGATCTGAAAGAAAATCTACAGGTGTTTCATTTTTGTCTATTTTCTTTAGGTTGTCTTGTCTCACTGACGTTGGGGATTTTTTTATTCAGATCTGAAGCAATAGTGTAAGTTGCTTTAGATACTCTTTATCTGATGGTGACACATTTGATCGTCAGGTCTTGCGCAACCTTCCGGTCATGAGGCTGGTTCCCTAAACTCCAGCCCATATCTATATTCAATTTCCATATTATTATGTCCACTTAACATATAGATGCACTATACAGTCACAAATTGTAGTCCATCTGTTTCTCTGAAGAATTTTACCCCCTTCTTTAATGGTCAGAACCCGCACGGGCCCACCACAGAGCAGGTATTATTTGAATATTTTTTTTTTTATTATTGAATATATTATTTTATCATTCTCTGCACTGCAGTGACACTGAGCAATAACACTGCTGTATCTGATTCACTCATACCAGCACAACATACATTACCACACCACCACCACGGCAGTGTCAATGCAGTGCTGATAATGATCCATCATCTAAATAATATCTGATCTGTGGCGGTCCTGTGACCCATGACCATTGAGGAACAGGGTAAAAGAGAGCTAACACATTCTCCAGAGTAACTGTAAAACTACAAAGGGCACCTTATGGTAAGTGTAGTGGAAAAAATGGACAAAGGCTATAGATACACACATGGACAAAATTGTTGGTACCCTTCCATTAAACAAAGAAAAATCCACAATATTCACTACAATAACTTGAAACTACTGTTACTGTTACAACTAATGAAAATCAGACATTGCTTTTGAATTGTGGTTCAACAGAATACTTTTAAAAAATAACAACATTAAAAACACAACAACATTAAAACAGCACACAACAGCATTAAGGTAGGGCACAACAGAACCAGAAAATGGTTTGTGGAGCTATTAGCCTGCTAGTTAAACTAATAAGTTAAATATTCATCTAATATTGTTGTGATCTGCCTTGGGTTTTTGTCTTCTGCTTTAATGCTGTTGTATTCTTATTTTTTTTGTTTCCTTCCTCAATGCTGTTGCCTTAATTATTCTGCCTTAATATTGCTGTGTCCTCCTTGTGCACTTGTGTTTTATTTTTTTGGGCCGCCACTTATAAGAAATTGTAGTCTGTATTCCAAAACATACATGCACACACATATTTAGTAAAACTCTTTTATACAATGGCATTTGCAGAGATTTCCTGGTTTAGGTTCTATACATAATCTTTATTTTATGTTGCATGTGTCACATATTCCATCTCACACACCTGCTTACATTCCTTCATCATACTTCTTCATGCTCATTCTTGCAGGGCAATAAAGGTGGAGTGAGTGCTCGCATGAGTGTGTTTGGCCACTCGATCTGTTTCTTGAATTGCCACCTGCCTGCACACATGGAGAACTCAGACCAGCGAATGGAGGATTTTGAGAGCATTCTACAGCAGCAGCAGTTTGAAGGTCAAGCCGCCATGGGAGTCCTGGATCATGAGTGAGTTCCACACAAATAGACCCACACCTCTGTTACAGCAACACTACAGCTCCAAAATATAAATATGTTGTTACATAGAAGTTACAGAGTCATTCCTCAGTTGATTTGATCATGTTGTTTAGATGTAGATTTGCAAACAGTTGCAACAATATTAGTATGAGGATTTGTCAAGCATTATTTGGGATCATGCTATTAGACTATAAGGCTCTTTAAGACCACTGTAAAGCTTCAGAAGTTAAAAAATGTTCATTTGTGTTATTTGCAGTGTTGTTTTCTGGTTTGGGGATCTAAACTTTCGTATTGAAGACTTGGAGATGCATGTGGTCAAGGCAGCTATTGATAACAACAAACTTTCTATGCTATGGGAAAAAGACCAGGTAAGAGGCAATAAAGTAAAGTTTATTGTTTAAAAACAGCATTACAAAAAACATTATCTAAATGCCTTCAAGGTCGTCAAGTCTAAATGCCTGGCTAATTAGCCAAACTATTTCACTGCAGCAAGCTTCACCGACAAACAGTCTGGGAATTCACTTTGATGTTTTTGGCACAAGGTAGAGCTGATTAGAACTCTTTGTGCTGGTTGGATGAAAGTGTTGGATTCTTGTGCCTCGTATTTTTCCACCTCTTGATGCTGGGATATCGGTCACATCATTGAATAGCCTTCATGTCCTGAACATCCAGGACATAAGCCAGACACTACTGACAAGGCAGGAAATATCCAAAACATGCTTGCTTTTCTCCAAATAAATCAATAATAAACTGAAATATTTATCCTGGGTACTAAATGCTTTTTGAGAAGCTTGGTTCTTTAGCTTCCTTTAACTTTCATATACCAAACCTGAAGTACAAAACCTGGTTGTAATCTTAGACTCTGAGTTCTTTTTATCCTGCATGTAAGCAGTCATGAAAGTAGCTTTTTATTATTTGAGAAATATTGCAAAGGTTTGGCCTTTTCTATTGGCAACGCAGAGAAACCTTTCCATGCATTTGTTACAAGCAATTGGTTTTCGTAATGCCCTTCTTACTGCAAGACAACAGTCCATTCTCTACGTTTTATACAAAATCGGAGCACAGATCTTAAAAAACAAAAAGAGAGATCATGTCACTCCCATTTTGAAAGAAATGCACTGGTATAAATCTAAAATATCTCTTCTGCCAGCTTAATAATCATTGTAGGTTCTTGTGCAAAACAAGCAGTTGTCTTCATGTTGCCTGGTCTTATTATCATCTGTCTAGCTGAACATGGCCAAAGATAGTGAAACCGTACTGGAAGGCTTTGAGGAAGGACCGCTCAAATTCCATCCAACCTACAAGTTTGATGTGGGGACAAACACATATGACACCAGGTACAGTTGAATTTAAACTACTTCTCCTAACATAGAAAGCCCTGCATGGCCTAGCTCCTAAATAACTGAGCTTCTCCATCCCTGAGCTTCACTACTCACACTCTCAGTCTAGCACTGCATGCTTGGCTCTTTGACTCTTGTCCTTACTTTCTTCCATCAAAGCCCAGCTTAAAACATTTATGTTTACACAACACTTTCACGCTCCTTTTCTCCCTCCACAATGGGCATAAGATAAATGCTTTTATTGATTGTTGTCATATTGTTGTATGTACTTTGGCTTACAGGGATAGAGAAAGGCAGTGTATCAAATCAAACATATTATTATTATTATTATAGTTGGGGAAAGGTTTAATAATTTAGTAGTTGTGTATTTACTGTACTGTGTAAAAGCCAGAGATCACCTTTTATATGCATTTAATTTCCAGTGAAAATGGCCATTACTTATGTATATGTATAGATTTCCTCAAATAATAAATTTACTTTGTGAATGTGCATATGATATGACGTGTTTCAAGTTGAATGTGTTGCCTAAATTAGGATGAATTCACATGCAACTGTATTGAATTAACACTGACAGTGTTGAAGTAACACCTAGTGTGTTACTTTATTTACTTTATAAGTCCAGAGGGAAACTAAAAATAAACACTGTTTACTGTAAACTGGGGATTTTTCCATGAATGCAACTGGCCCTAACCTTAATAACCCCATATATCTATCTTTTAACTCTTAGCCAGTTTGTGTGTAGTTTTCTTTAGAGATTACTTGACCATGTGAACAATTTGCAACAGTGTCACAATATGTCAGTGGGTGTACCTTAAATAGCCAATCCACCAATTATAAAAATGTCTGGATATGTTTGGGCATATAGTGTATCTTTAAAGAAATATTGTGTAGGATTAGAAGATTTGGAGACCTCTCTGGTGGATATATGTAATTGCATGCAACATGTGGAAAAATGTTTAATACCATTGCTTGTGCTTTGCAGTGGATGAATGTGACTTTTGTGAGTGCATTGAAAGAATATTTAAAGATAACTCAAAATCTTCTTCAGCATAACGATGATGTTGAGTTGGTGCCTAAATATAGAGCTACTTTTTGAGCCTGTGCATGTGACGTTAATACGTGACAAGACAAATTAAGATGATAATGCTACTTATTTCAGTTTTAGCAACAGATATTACATAGTAATGCTTTAAGACCAGGGCTGGGCGATTTGATAATTATTGTTATCCTGATAAATTATGTCACAGTATGCCTTTCTGAGTAAATCATGATATCGTCAGTACATCTACAACTGTGTGTTTTATTACAAACAGAACATTAGTCCAGGTTAATTAATGCAGTGTGTGAAATCTTAATTAAAAATCTTTTGGAAGTATTTTTTAAATGTGGCAACACTGGTTCTTTTTGTCCGTATTTGCCCAAACCTGTTTAAGGCTAATAAAATCTGTAGCAGCCTATCCTTACCTAGAAGTGATCAACCCAAACACTGTGGAAGTATGAGTCCTGAAAACTACATGCCAGACATTCATTTTATTTAAAGAAGACTGTTGCTATGGAGTTTTATTCCTGCCTCTTCTTCACTGAGCGCTGCAGAGTGGCTAATTAAAACCTTTTTATTTTTATTTTTTATTCTACTGTTCTACTGAACACATTTTCTGTTAAGTCTATAATTTATCCCTTATTTGTGTATGTGTATTTTCTTAGTGGGAAGAAGCGAAAGCCGGCATGGACTGACCGTATTCTCTGGCGTTTGAGGCCAATGGCACCTGCTAGCAACAACATGTCCAAGCGCAGCTCTCTTTCAGGTCTGACCAGTGGTACCCGAGTGAGCCAGCACTTTTACCGTAGCCACATGGAATACACCGTCAGTGACCACAAGCCAGTTTCCTCTATTTTCACCCTGCAGGTGAGCACACGGTAGCTGAATTTCATAGGAAAATTGAGGAAGTTCATGTCAGAACTGTGTAGCAGTATAATCCTTAACATGCAATGGTCTCCACAGTTCCCGTACAAGGTGGATATCCCTTTAGTGACAATTATCGTAGAGGATGAGTGGAGAGAAGTAACTGACGCCGTTGCCAAATTCAAGGTCACACCCAACTTCTCCCGAAGTTCATGGGATTGGATTGGTCTTTACAAGGTACATCTACATCCACAATGTTAGAATTTTAGTACACATTAAGAATGTTTTTATTATGTTTAAATGAGAGATGTTCCATCAGGAATTAATGACTGGTAATTAGGAATACAACATAAGTAATGTAAGATTCGACAGCTGCCGTTTAAGTAATATGGTTTTCCAGGTTGGATTCAAACATCACAAAGATTATGTGGGTTATACTTGGGCTAAGCAGGAAGAATCAGATTACCTGCGACAGGAGCACCAAGTAAGACCTGTCAGTTTTTTACCCAACAAACAACATACATACTTGTTTATTCTCCATGTACTTTTAGTAGAAAACGTAGCTGCATCAATATTTGATTGAGTTCCATTTGTTCACTTTTCTAGGTTACCTTTGCAGAGGAGGAGTTGCCAAAAGAATCTGGGGACTTCATCCTGGGTTATTATAGCAACAACATGAGCTCTATCGTGGGTGTTACTGAGCCATTCCAGGTAACTGCTGTTAATCAAAGTGAGATTTCTAACACAAGCCCTAATTCCATTACTTTACAGAAATACTTCAATGATTTATTTAAGATTTATTTTGCAAATATGGAAAGGAAGATGAGAAAACCTCTAGTCAAGGCAGCGTGATTAGATGCAGATCAGGGGCACATTTAGCTTTGACATTAACATCTATTAGTTACTAAAAAAGCTTTTGAGAAAATTAGCAATGTGGTGTACCACGAATATAGGAAAGAGCGGGATACGAGGTAAAACAAGATCAAATATAAATGAGATTTGTATATAATAAGTATTAATCAGGTATAATTAAAATGAGGTTTTGGTCATCTTGTTTGTTTTCTCATAGCAATGTCACCTATGATTTTTGACAGCAACCAGAAAGATATTTCAGAGATTCACCTAAAAGACCCTGAAAACTAACTTTATGGTATAGGGATCACAAATTCATATGCATATTATTTTATTCACCCTTTTTGTGGCTGTAATATACCATTTTGATGTACAGAAACACCTGACAGTGAGAGCTGGCCAAGGTAAAGTGTAGCCCCCACACAGCTGAGTCATGCACTGTTATAACTAAGATCCCTAAAGTATAAAAAACATAAATTCAATTCATACTTTAGGGATCTTAATTATAACAGTAAAAATAAAAATATGAAAGTATAAATAAAATAAATCATATATACTCAGATGGCCTTTGGCTAAATTGTATAACACCTCCAAAGCTCCTCACTCTTTTCATTTTCCTGCAGATTCAACTGCCCTCCACCAGTGAAGCTGGCCTCAGTCCCTCAGACAGTTCAGATTTTACCTCCGAGGATGAAATCAAGCAGGCAGATTCGCGCGACTCCAGCCCTGTGCGAAATAAGAAGGGTAGCAGCAACAGCAGCAGGAGCCATACACCTACTGAAGGGCAGATGGAAAGTTCCAGCAATCCCCGCTCCAGAGACACCTCGCCACATTCCTCCTCTGGCAGAAAGGGTTGCAGCACCCCCAAAAGGAACGATTCCTCTGATGGTGCAAACTCAGGGAAGAACACCGACAAGCCCTAGATAAGCACACTGTTGAGAACGATGGATTGTATATACAAAGCAGAAGCTGAAGGATTCTCTTGGGAGTTCTGTAATGTCTTTGTGCATTTGCTTTAGTGTGAAGTCGTTCATTAAGTGGAGATGTTGTCTTGTGTGTTGCAGTGGTGCAGGGCAGACATAGGCCTATAGTGAGCAGCTCCCTCTATGACAGTTAAGAGGGTGGGCTGAGTTATTGTCCGTGCCTGTTTCGCAGTAACCTGAAGTCATACCATACATACATTTTTAGTTTTCTCTCCTTTTCCTGTATTTCAGCATGTTAAATGGTTCAATTCTGGGACAGTTAGAAGTAGCACAGCAAGAGGTACACAAGCACATCAGAGAGATTTCATGAAAAATACTACAAATTGGTTGGTTTATGACAATTTGTATTCATTAATTGCATCTAGCATCTACTATGATATGTGCTGAATACATCAGAGTCTTTGCCAAGGCTCTGAGAAACTGCCAGGTTTTAATTTGTAGATCAGCCAACCAGACTGACTGCACAAATGAGAGTAGAGCTTTGGATCCTCCACCGCTTACAAATCCTATTTGCCTGTGCAGAAGTACACTGGGATTTCAACAAGGCATGGTTCTTGTATTTACAATGTGGTCGGTCTTTTTTACCAGTGTGGTGAGTAAATGGAGGTAGATTTGAACATTTCTGTGTGTATATGTGTGTAAAGATAGCAAGATATTTATTCCCTTATTTGAATTACACCTGAGCAGGTCATTCCATTGCACATTTAAACATATTTTACATTTCCACACAGCTAAGACATTATTCTATAATAAGACTTTAACAGATAAGAATATTATTAAGTGAATTATTCTTAAGTCTTAAACACAATCTTGTCATGACCTTGACTGTACAGGTTTAATCATGTAATTAGTTATTTGCAAGGTTACTGCTGTGCTGTGATACAGTGTTCTTGTTACAGTAGATGTCCTCTAAAAGACCTTGCCTGAAAACTCTGAAGTCACGTTCTTCCCCATTTTTTTGCTAATCCAAAGTAATTAGAAATGTTATGGCATGTGCCAATCCAAGGAAATGAGCAGTCATTCACTTTTTGCCAGCTATTATTAGTGGTTTAGTTTGATATTGAAGGCAGGTCTTATGAGACAACAGAAGAAAGAAGATTTTCAGGGCTTTGGAAGAACAGAAACGGTAATGATCAATGAAATTACAGGGCTAAAACTCTAAATGATCATCCCTCACAAGTGAAACTTGAAAATACTCAATTTCAAAGGTGTAGAAGGACGTTCCGTCAAAGTTTTTGTGGCTAGATTTGAGCTTTAGTCTGTATCCAAAAGTACTGCGTCTCTACTGTAATTGTGGTAGGAATCCTAGGGCATTCTATATTGTCTAGAGTTTTCTAGGATTTGTCCTCTGTGGTCTCTTCTCTTCTCTTCTCTTCTCTTCTCTTCTCTTCTCTTCTCTTCTCTTCTCTTCTCTTCTCTTCTCTTCTCTTCTCTTCACTTCTCTTCTCTTCTCTTCTCTTCTCTTCTCTTCTCTCCCCTTGTCCTTTCTCTCTTTGTAGTATTCACAATGCTGTCTCCAGTAGCAATATGTCGGAGTAGTAACTAGTGAATCTCAGTGCACCATTTTGGACGTTTTGTGCCATGACTACTTAGCTTTTTGACACAGTGTGCTGTCTCACTGTACTGTGATGGTGAGATAGAGTGTCTGTATTTGATTATGTACACGTGTTTGCATGGCCATATGTCATGATATGGTGATATATTGTGCTGTCAAACTCCTTTTAATACTGATGTGGGAATTGATGTTGGAAAATTTGATTAAGGTCAGATAAAATGAAGAGAATTAAGGTGCTTTATGTAGTGTTATTTATTTTTGCCTTTTTAAGTCACTGTCATACTGTCATATTGAAAAGCAACATAAGCAAAGCCATTTTGAGAGATCTTCACCACTAGAGAAATAATTGTGTGCAAAGGTTTGGGCAGCTCTATTGCAAAGGCATTTGTCAGATTTGCTGGAATTTCATTGCAATTTTCAGGCATGTTGTTCAATAACACAACAAATTGCAGGTATTTAGCACAATCCTCAGACCAACAATTCACTTTCCACTGGGACTGTTTTTTCAAATTACCTTAAGAGGCTTATTTCCCACATCCATATTAGGATAACTCAGGACGTCTGCAATATATCGCAACTCTCAGCACAGGATTCTGTTCCACAAAAGGGCACACAAAAGTAATAGGCATGCTTTTTTGTTACTCTATTGTTATCTTTCTAGCATATGGAAATAGCCCTAAACATACATTTCTGCAGTATAAAAACTATTGCAGTTCATGACTGATATTTGTTTTCATCTTGGTCAGGTCTTTAGACAGAATCACTGGTCTAGTAGACAAAATGTCTTGGATTAAAAAGTAATTTTGAAATATAAAAAATATGGATATAATCATACCTTAGGCACCAAACAAAATGTAGGGATGAAAAACAGATATTAACAAGGGCACCTCTTGCTTTAACTGTTTTTATATTTGGAGTGTCTTCAGAACTGGACCTGTTTTTTGAGATTGAAAACCAGCAGCTGATTTCCAGGAAATGAAGACAGTGGAAACATGGCCTACTTCTGAATCTGATTAGATGAACATCTCAAATGTTTTGTTTGTACATGACAAAATGATATACTCTAGCAGGGTTACTAAATTCAGTAACAAAGCGATATGACTGAAAAGCATTTCATGACCAAACACAGACTTAGTCTAACTTAACATATTGCCATTACATTGATTAATTTGGTGGTGAAGATTGCATAAGGATTATGGCTACATATGCATATGGAAAAATATCTACAGAATCCCATCACTGAAACACGCTGGATAGTCGTACTGTAGGAAAGAGCATTTATTTAAACCAGGGGTGCCCACTCCTGGTCTTGGAGATCTACACTGTAACACCTAAAATAATGAAGGCTTTTGGGGGCGTGTGTTGTATTTGAACTTTCCAGGATGGTAGATCTCAGGAACAAGGATAATCCCCCTGATTTAAACAGTGTCAGAGTGTCAGTTTCTGGTTTCCAATTGCAGGAAAATAGGAAGCCAAATCCAGTTCAGAAAAAATCTGCCTTTAATATTATGGTGTATTGAATTTATGTTTTAGTGCTTTATACAATGTTCTAAGGAAAGAATATAATATTCATGCATATTGGTAAGGAATGTTATTGTTGAAATAATGTAGAGATTCTTAATGGAAATTATGTGTATATGAAGTAGATGTAAAGAATAGATGACAATCAATGCCAAAAAACAGAGGATATTATATGTATAAGATGTGCATTAATTTATTTTTTCATTGCAGTATATTTACTGTATGTAAAATGTCATTCTGCTGGCCAGTGTATTGATGGCATTATGAAGAGGATTGCTTTTATTTGAATTGTTCTCTTTTAAATATTCCTTCTTTGAATTGATATGTTATGCATTTCCTTAAATTCACAGCTTAAATCAGTATCATTCTCATCTTCAATCTTTACAGTTCTTTATGTTCACCTCATTTTACATTTTACAAGTTGTATAATTTACTGTAGTTTATAGTTTCACATATTCATTTGATAAACTTTTGAAAGCTATCTTGTGAAGGGAGCCATCTGGCCATTGCTGTCCAAACATTATTGTCCAAGAGAAAATAAATCCCTGTCAAAGTTGAAAAGTAACATTCTGGTCTTGGCAGTTTCACTTTATAAAATGTAAACATGCATAAAATGTACACAGCAAGGTTTGACCTCAGTTTCATCAGCATTTCCACGATAAAATCTGGATGCGGTACAGTTGCACACAGTGCAGGTACTCATTGCAAATGACTACTGCTGAATAGTGCTTAAAATCCCCAAAAGCTTACACAAAAAACAGAAATGACTTGAAAAAATTCACAAATATGTCCAAGTAAGTTATGATGCTAAATACCTCAAGTTGTATATCTCAAGATGATTTCCTCAAACAAGGTAAATTAATTGAACCAGGTTTAGAATAAGAAGATATAATGTGAACTTCTTATTCTAAACATAAACTTATCATAATGCATTAAAAAGTGTCTTTCCATAAAACACTAAGCAAGGGATGTGGGAATGTGGGAGTGCAGAAAAAGTTCATGTCAATTTATATGTTTTGTTGATTGTTTAATTGAAAATAAATTAACACATTCTCTGCAGGAAAAACCTTAAAAATAGCATTTTCTGTAAATTTTAGTGCACGATTTACTTTGCCTGAGTTTAACATTTTAGAAAAAAGAAAACAATATAAAAATGTGCCATGACTTCTGCACAGACCACAATGTGATGCTTTTTTTCTAATGTAAGGTATCTTCAGCAAATGAACTGTAGTTGTGCATTGAAATTTGCAAAAGTATGTTGTCTGTAAAGGATGTGTTGACATATTTTCACTTAGAACATCAACAAAACATTTCATTTGAGTACTCAAAGTTTTGCATACATTCCGTACTTAAAGTTTTGCATAGAAATGTACACTATGTTTAATATATATATTCAAACCGAATCTCTTTATAATAGCATGGTATATATCATTATTATATATTAGTATATCATTTCTTATTTAAACTTTTTACCATTTATTATACAGAAATTAACAGTGAATACACCCTATAATCATATTTGATCAAAATAATGTATTCTTCAGGCACCATATTAAAAAATATATACATACCGCATGTAAAAGTACTTCTGGACATTCAAATGCAATTTTGCATATTTTTAAATGCATATTTAGCTGCAAAATATTTGTCATGCAGTAACAAGAGGGTCACACATTGCTGTAAAGACTGCATTACAACAAGAATATGCATATTACATATTATATATAATTTAATGAAATGGCATGCTAACAATAGTGAAGCCAATGTGACTCAGCAAAAAAAAATACTAATTTCTTTAATATTTATAATATTTTTAGATTGTTGTTATCAGTACTATTTCCATTACTTATGAGTGTCACCTTAACTGTCTTTGATAGTCTCTTAAAGATACATCATGGGGAAATTAGAAAAAGACTCCACCCAGGCCAAACATCTGGCTACAAAGCAGTAATGAAAATGATGGCTTCAAATACATTAAATATTTAAATAATATGTTCACATTTTTTCATTTTAGGTGTGTGTATTTAGGTCACACTATGTGCATTTATCACAATCTGAATTGTTCTTTGCCATTTTATACACTTTACAATCATCAATCCATTTGAATGTGGCGAAGTACCACCACTGATGCCCACTAGAGGGACACAGCAGAAAAAAAATACATAAAATCTTCTCACTGCTAGCACTACACAGGGTGCATTTTCCCCCTCATGTGTGTCACATTATGAAAGACTTGACAGTTAACTAATGAGTGGAATGAGGAGTGTTAAAGCAGAAGAAAGATTCCTTCACTGTGAGTTAACCTTTTACACCAATATCTGGCCTAGATTTTTCATTAACTACTGACATGACTGAAAGTTATATATTAAGGAGCCGCTACATCAGAAGTTACCTTTAAGCATGTTATTTATGTAACAGGCGCCTTAAGTGACCTTACTTTGCTTTGTGGTGGGCCAAAGAACAACTGCCAAGCCTGTACAATTAATCCCATTTGTACTCATCAACTACTGGCACACCCACTGCAGCTAACGGAGATACCAGTTCTGGGGTTATTTACTATTCTCTCTTTTGGCAAGTAGACGTTATAAGTAAAAAGACTGTAGTGCCTAAAGTATTTAGCTTTTAATAAAACCTGATGAAAAGCTATAAACCTTTCTTTTGTTTATTTGTTGTCCAGCTGTAGAATACATTACTACAAAGGTCAAGTAAAATTTAAGCTGGATGTCAAAAACAGCTGTAATATGACTTTGTAATTTTCTTGCACATTACAAAGACGTTAATGTCCCCAATACACTTTGTCATTGTTGTAAAAAGTACTCAAAAATCATACTTGAGTTTGAAGTTTCTCAAACAAACAGCACTTAATTGAAAACAAAAAATGTTCAAGTACTCAAGTATTAACCATGTAAGTACATTTTAATCTCAAATACGATATTAAACAAACAAGCAGGAGTTTCCTTTTAAAACCCATACAGTTATAAACATTAAAAATATGAATGTACATGCTTTTGCACAAAAAAAGTTTTGAAACTGTTTTTCAGTTTTCAGAACTACTTTTCAGAAAAGTATTTCAGTGTGCAAATTTTCTCTCTGACTGATGATTTAGCAGATGCTGTTACACCAAATAGAGCCTGACAAATGCATTTTGAATATTTCTCAATTTTTCCTTAAACATTCTGTGCTTTCAGGGACAAACACCAGATCTCTCTCGGACAAATAATGCTAACTATAACAAGTAACTTGGAGTCTCAGGAAGAATGGATCAGAATACACTGATTTTGAAAATTGCAACCATTTTAAATGTTCATGTGAAGTGTAAATGCCTCATATATCTCTGTAGCCTCTGTAGCCTCTGTAGCCCCCGAACAACAATCCCCCCCCCAAAAAAAAGTGGCCATTCTGCCAGCGGAATAAAACTGATTCTGTCTTTGATTCTTTTAATCCAGTAACAAAAATTATCTCTGCAACTCTGCTAGACTGGTGGCTCCTAGTTGCACAACAAACCATACACAACTGCCACAACTGATTCACTGCTAACCAACAAAGATAAAAATCCACTTAGCTTCAAGTTCTATAAATCATGCACAGTTCCATTGAAATATATTCCAACAATGTTATTAAAAATTGGCATAATCTAAAGCAACTGAACTAATCACAAAGCACAAATGAACAGGCATGGACTAGACCACTGATAAGGCACGTAGTGGTGGGATTTGGCTGTTGAGATTTTTTGCTGACAGTGTGCTTTGCTTTGCGCTGCCAACTTCCTGGTCCCACGTAAGCAAGGACTTACTTGATCATCCTGCACATTATGTAATACACAAGCCAGGACTTGATGATTATACTGCATATTGTATAATAGAAATTCATTAGAGTCATTATGACAATATCATATGGCTGGCCTTTCACTTGACTCAAGGCTCTACACTCTGAAGTGTTAAAAGTGGTTAATTAGTGGTATGATGGAACTACAGTATGTCTGGAAATCAATGTTATGTAACACTGTAATTACGTAATAGTGGTTGTTGGGGAGATTTATTAGAAAAACAATACTATCCTGCTTTTCATTACTACTATGGGAAAGATGAGGTGTGTTTTTGTAAGTGCACTGGCATGTGTATGTTTGGTGCCTTTCTGATGCAATACTTGGCTGCAGTTGGGAGGTGTGGCATTAGTACAATTGCGTTAGAGACTCATGCCCAAAATGTGCTGTCTCACTGTGACATTGTAGACGACTTAATTTTGCATTCAATAATTTTAGCTAATAAAATTCAAGTTTCTCTGTGTGTGTGTTTAGATGGCCACCGAGCATGGTTATACTGCTTTCTCAGCATACCAGCACTAAAATACAACATATGCTGGTTTTGCCGGTGATCATCCTATTTGTTTAAATTGCTGCTATTGACCAGCATCCAAAACACAGCATTTTCTATATATATATATATATATATATATATATACCACACATAGTATTATACAAGGATGGTACTGTAGAATGATATTCTCTTTTTACTGGCATTACTGACTTACTAGCCTATTAGCCTAGTGCTCCCACAAAAACTATTTAGACAGTTCTTTTCAGACCACAGCTACTTCAGTACCCTATCATAACCAAATATGGTGCCACTGTTTAAGAGTGATGACACAAGAGCTCCAAAATAGCAGGCCTGCCATATAAGTCTTGTAACTGAACATTTTCTTTAAATTTTATTATTTTAAACACTGTTTGAAAAGGCAAGCTTCCCTTAAAATTTACATTTTTACATTTACAGCATTTAGCAGACGCTCTTATCCAGAGCGACTTACAAGAATTGCTTTGCCTATCTAGAGAAAGTATCTTTGCTAGTTACCAATCGGTTAGTGAAAAAGACAGTCCTGAGCTCAGATACTGCTCGATACAAAAGTCAGTGTAGATACTCAGAAAAAAGGAATAGAGTTGAGCATAGAACTCTGTGCCATGCAGTGCCATGCAATACAATACAATACAATAAACAGTGCATTCAACAATAAAGTAAACTACAAAACACAGTGCAATACAATAAAATATGATATACAAGTGGCGCACAATATATTGCAAACAATACTTATTTTAATGCTCATTTAAGTGCTGCGTAAAGAGATGAGTCTTCAGCCTGTGTTTGAAGACAGCAAGAGACTCTGCTGTTTGGACAGCCAGGGGGAGTTCATTCCACCACTTGGGTGGCAGTACAGAGAACATTAACATTACATACATGTATCATGATGAATGAATAGAATGAATACATGAGGTTCTGTTACAGCTACAGTTGTTTTAAGCTTACTTTTCTGCATATGTGTATGGAAGGGGCCCCACATCATCTTTACAGCACATCAAGCACCAGAGGGAATTCATGACCTTCTCTTTGCAAATGTCATAATCCTACATGAGTAAGGGTCTGAGCTGGGGGGAAGCCAAGGTTGACTGAATGGCAGTCATCATGTGCTTTATGTGTATACAGGCTACTGATAAAGAGAGAGAGATTATATTTGGCAGTGGTATCTTGCCATGGCTGCTGTATGCCGTCTATGAATGCAACATCACTCCATTTGCAGATGCTTTATCAGAGTTAACAGAAGTATAATAGGATGGGAAAAGGGCTATAATTTCCTTGGCTCTGCTATCTTGATTTTTAGAGGCTATGCTAAAGAGAGAAGCAGATGTACAGCAGCAATCTACCTGAGTCCAAACCACTCTGGGAAAATAGATAAGGAACAAAGCTTTAGGGCTGCAAATGTTATTTCTTACATAACTGCATTACGTTTTTCACAGAATGTTCCTACAAGGCTAGTTTACAGTGGAGCTAGATTTTTCTAATTTAATCAAAAGTACTAGTCATTGACATAAAGTCATTTAACAAAGGGCAGATCACACCTGAAATGGAAACACTGTTTACTCATGTTCTACACTTTAGTACAGAAACTGTTTCAGGGCCTAACCAATTACACTGTCTGCTCTGAGGTCAAATGCACCATTAGACCAAGCCATGTCCAAATGTACCAGTGAACATGCATTAGAAAAACAGTGCATTATCTTTGCTTGGTTCAAATGTGCAAATCCAATCATTTGTGCACCAATAAACTGCAGCAAACACCAGCACCTTTGCAGCCTGCCGAATGGCTTTGATTAATCTTTATTTCCATACACGAATATTGCTATTTAAAAAGGACCCCGAAAAGGAATCAAAAGATTATCAGTCAATGTCATCAGTATATCATTATGTTGTAAGCATTTATAAGCATGGTGCTAAAAAAATCCCTACTTATAAAGTGTTAAACTGTAGTTGTGTCCATTATGTAATTGCCTGTTTTTGGTTATAAACTGTGAAGGTGCTGACGATGATTTAAGCTTTTCCAGATGTTTATGGAATGCGCTAATCTTTATTTTTTTGATCATTTTAAGTAATCAAAATTATTTGCAATCAAATGCTCTATTTTCACGACGTCCAACAGGACCTTTACGTCATCACAGACACGTGGTCTCACACGGTCCCGCCCCCAGGAATGTCGACCCCCGCCTTTCGCGCGCTGCCGGCGCGTGACGCTGCGAGCCAGAATAAAAGGGGCGGACTGAGTGAATCGCTTTGAGACCTGGACCGGCGCACGAGTCAGCACCAAGGGAAAAAGCCGCAAATATGATGAACGGACAGATGAACGGTTTTCACAACGCTCTCATTGATGAAGACTGCTTTCTGTTCACCTCAGAGTCCGTGGGAGAGGGACATCCAGGTAAAAGACGTTTTTGACGATGTTCAGAAGGCGAGCGAAGCGGTACAGTAGTTATAGGGGTGGGAGAACCACGTGTTACAGTGAGAGACACACGTCTTAAATACAGAAGTCTCTAGTTTCTTGTTTTTTAAAGCTTTGTTTATATCCAGATAACTATAAATGTGCGTTTTATGTGTACTTCCTTTAAAAAAAAAAACAGTTACATAAATGGAAAATTGAAAGAAACCGTATGGCTAAAGCCAGGACGCTTAGTTCATGCTCAACACGAAAAGAAAAATCACACGGTAAGACTACAAACCACTTTTGCTAGTATTAAAAGCTTTGATAGTATCATTATTTAATAGTGTAGTCTATATAAAGTGTTTTTGTCGCAGTACAAAATGGGATTGCCATAAACGTCTGGATCGCACAGCGCGGGCTAAGTCTATGGCCTACAGTCTGCCAGCCAAGGTGAAGGGCACGAGTACCGCAAGAGAGATGAAACACATCAGCACCTATTTTTCTTCTCTACTGTCTCAGTTTACAGTCGTGTTTCACTCTGTGGTGGCCATACATATACGAGAGACTGACGTCTCCGTAGAAAATAAAATAGGTTTTGAAACGGGCCAGGACAGCACAACACAGTTGGAACGTCTTAATGTGTCTATTGTATGGTGTGTGGACGTTATGTATGACCTGAAACGCCATCATACATTCGTTAATTTTGTTTATAATTTTGGCCGTTCAGCCATAAATGAATAAAAATAAGAACGATGATTATGTTGATTTACATGGTTGCTATTAATTGTGGTGCCTATTACATCAATCAAGGTATTAGAATGAAAGGTTTTGTAGTTCTGCACACTGTAGGTCTTTTTTGCAGATCTGCACACTGACATTAATTTTGTTTTATATTTAACAGACAAGATATGTGACCAAATTAGTGATGCTGTGCTCGACGCCCATCTTAAGCAAGACCCAGATGCCAAAGTAGCATGTGGTAAAGATAAACTTTTGAAGCACTTCTGTTTATCTTAAAGCCATTCATATGTTCTTGCTGTTCATGCACACACATTTTCCCCTCCAGAAACAGTAGCCAAGACTGGAATGATCCTACTGGCAGGGGAAGTGACATCTCGTGCCACTGTGGACTATCAGAAGGTCGTCCGTGACACTATCAAACACATTGGTTATGATGACTCCACAAAAGGTTGGTGTGTCGACACGTATTAATATACGAGAAAAAAATTCTGAGCTCTCTCTAGCTGTCATTTATGCTGTTGTACTACTTTAGCCATGTTTGCTTTATGAAAGAATAGTAACATGCAAAAATGAACATGATTTACCACTGAGCTTTTAGACTGTATGGTAGGCTCTGCAGGGCTTGGTCAGCTAATGTAGTAGCCAGCTGTTCATGCATAAAACCAGTGACTTAATATCTTATAAACTCCTAGGATTCGATTACAAGACCTGCAATGTGTTGGTGGCTTTGGAGCAGCAGTCTCCAGACATTGCCCAAGGGGTGCACTTGGACCGCAATGAAGAGGATGTTGGGGCAGGGGACCAGGTAATTCATTGCTTTTCAATATGTATCTCAATTTTTAGTTTTCCTAAGGTTTGCTAGAAAGTGCAAACACCAACAAAACAGTACCGGTAAAAATAGGTAAAAGATGAATATGATTAAGCCAAGACTGTTTTCTGTACCTCAGGGTCTGATGTTTGGCTATGCCACTGATGAGACAGAAGAGTGCATGCCCCTCACTATCATCCTCGCCCACAAGCTCAATGCCAAGATGGCAGAACTGCGCCGTAATGGTGTTCTACCATGGCTCCGGCCGGACTCCAAGACCCAGGTAAGCTCAGCTCTTGGCTTTTTTACCAGAAGAATATTCTATCCACACAGTTTTTTGGCAATGTTACCTGTTGTCTTATCACTGGAAACAACTGCAGAGAGGGAAAATGAAATGTGATCTGTGGAAGCATATTTTTGTTACCCCTTTCATTACAAGCAATGTCTATGTATTGGTAGCAATGAGTCTCTTTTTTGCCTGCTCATCCACTCAGGTGACTGTGCAATACAGACAAGACCGTGGCGCAATGCTGCCAGTGCGTGTCCACACAATAGTGATCTCGGTGCAGCATGATGAGGACATTTGCCTGGATGAAATGCGTGATGCACTGAAGGAGAAGGTGGTCAAAGCTGTGGTCCCATGTGTCTACTTGGACGATGACACCATCTACCATCTGCAGCCCAGTGGCCGTTTTGTGATTGGGGGACCTCAGGTATTCAAATAATATTTTCTGAATTTGGCTGATCAAGGTTTGGTGATTCAATTTTTTTCATCCATTACAAAAATTTGTGCTTTCTTGCAAAATAGATGCATCTGTACTCCATTTAACATTAAAAAAAAAAAAAGATTTTTATCAAATTATCTCCTGACCATAATCATTGTGTGTTTTCATGCTAACTGCTACAAATTCACCTGACAGTTAATTAGTTATTATCCAGAACAAAAACGCATTCATAACACACATGTAACAGAAGTAAATGTACAAATAATGATTAAGCATCTTGACATAATTCCCTCTTTTACAGAAATAACCATAGTTCTTTTATGTGCTATTAAATTTGCCCAATATATTTTTTTACATCTATATTTTTTGACATCCTTATAAATTTAAGAGGGTAATAACTTTCTCTCTGCTTGCAGGGTGATGCTGGCTTAACAGGTCGCAAGATCATTGTCGACACTTATGGAGGCTGGGGTGCCCACGGTGGAGGAGCTTTCTCTGGTAAAGACTACACTAAAGTAGACCGATCCGCTGCCTATGCTGCCCGTTGGGTGGCTAAGTCTCTAGTCAAAGCCGAGCTGTGTAGGCGTGTCCTTGTGCAGGTGAGAATTGACTGGTAAACACACTGTGGTAATCTTATTTAGTGTTATTCAGAATAATGAAGCATTGACAATTATTTATTGTGAATAGTGGGTGTATAAATACACAGGCTATTCAAGGTGTTATTTTAGGCATAATTGATAACCGAATTTCCTGTTAAAATATTTTGCAGGTATCCTATGCCATTGGAGTGGCACATCCTCTGTCTATCTCCATCTTCCATTATGGCACATCCCAAAAGAGTGAGAGGGAACTGCTAGACATTGTCAAAAAGAACTTTGACCTCCGTCCAGGAGTCATTGTGAGGTAAAACGTTTTGGATTGCAAGACTACCCAACCTCATGTCTACACTCTCCTGCCTTCAGTTCTTTCCATTCTAGCTGAATCTCAAAAGGCTGTTTACTGTCTATACGGAGCCTATAATACGATAGTTAATAGTTTGTACAACTTGCATAGCACACTGTTAAATACCTGCCATTTTGGATTCAGCCTCTCTGCCTCGTCTCCTTTGGTTAGTTTTCACAGTCTGAATTTAACTTCTTTTAATATGTAGTGGCATATGTAATGGTGTCTCCTGCTGCTTTGCTGGTTTGGTGCACTTTACCTTCTCTTCTCCTCTGGCCATCTAAATATTCTTGGGCCTCCACACTTAATGAGTTCAGATATAAAAAATAAGTGCATTTAAATATGAATTAATTTATGTGTATATAAAAGTTAATCTGAATTTATTTATTTATATAAACTGGGAAGAAATTTTAGATCTTCAATTCTAAACAAGGGTGATAATTTAAATTAGTGGTAACTGGTTAGCAATGCACCTGGCCCTTTTTGTTTGGTAAATGGTTGGGTTGTGTTTTAAGGGATGTGTACTTAATGGCTAAAGCTTGCTAGTTAGTGATTGTTGTTAGAGTTGCTATCTACTTCAAGCTGTTGCTTCGCCTCTTCAGTGAAAGGGTAAGTAGCCTCTCTGCTTCCTGGCTGGCTGTGATTTGTGCTTCACATATAGTCAGTGCGGTGATTATTGTGTGTATCTTTCTTGTCTTTGACGGTTGCTAAATACACTGGCCTGTGTGTTCCAGGGACCTGCAGCTGAAGAAGCCCAATTATCAGAGGACAGCCGCCTATGGCCACTTTGGCCGTGACTCCTTCTCTTGGGAGATTCCCAAAAAGCTGCAATACTAAACCGGTGTTAAACTTTTTTCCCTAGGCCTGCTGACGTAGCCTACAGAGAAGTCTGCATGGCTCAAAGGGAGGAAAAGTTAAGCCAGATTTATTCGCACAGTCATTGCCTTTTGATCTTTTTCAGGCAGATTTTAACTAGCCACTAAAAATCGCAAGGCAAATTTCTGCTGAAGGCTAGATCTTAAAACACTAGATTATTTTTTTTAGCAATGACCTCTTTGGTCACTTGATTTCCTAAATGAATTAATGACATGATACATATACAAATGCACTCAGCACGCATACAACTTGACAAAACCAAACATGAAGTCATTTTACTTCTTACTCTGTACAACAGGGTTACAAACTGGTATCAAAACCTTTGCATTATTTATTTGTGCTCCTACACTTTACATGTGTACTTAAAGAGGCTGTGCTCTCTAGAGCAGCTATTTCCGAAGGCGGCATTTTAGTTTGTAACTCTTCCAGTGGTCTTTGGTGGTTCCAAAGTGTACTACAGAAAAACTTTGGGTGCCAGCCACAAGGAGGCCACTGGCAAGAGGTATGGTAAGAGGTATGTAGTGCCGTTTTGAGTTAATGGTGCCTATTCTCTCTATGGCTTTCACTGGCATTTCTGGTTAATTTTTTCTTTATACTAACCCCAGAAAGATTGCAAATTTTGGCTGGTGTTGTACAGAGAAACCAGCTTTGTTTACATGCAGTCTCTCTCTCTTTCTCTCTCTCTCTCTCTCTCTTGTTTCTGAGTACATTTATTTTATTTCACTCTTTTGTTATATTATTTTGTTTATTTTTAACAATAAAATATTTTTCATTCTTCCAAATTTGCTCCAATTGTCTTATTTATCAGAACATTAAAGCATACAAAGGTATCAGATTAACCTTCTGACATTTTTGAATGTATTTTTTATGAGTACAATGCAGTTACCTCCATATTCAGATTAACTAGTTTCCAACAGCCAATGGATTTACTTAAATTGTTAATCATGTGATCCGTCTTTAAAACATTCTGTTGGTTTGAAAAGATAAAAACATCCATGAAGCATATATTATAGGTGAGATTTGGGTCATCGCTTATTAGATTGTGTCAAGAATGAAATCTTGACAAATTATAAGCCAGGGGACTAATTATTAGGACAGTATTAGCTAGAATGAGATAACCCTATAAAACAGCAGTGTGAAAGATTACAAAATGGCAAGATATATTCCAATATTAATAACAGGAAAATCTACTTTCCTGCTTCAATTTTGTATATTGATCACTATATATTCAGCATGGGTGTGGTCATTTACTTTCTAACCAGCAAATCAGGGCTCTCTTTGGAGGAATGAGATGTAAGATGCGATTTGCAGAGTCAGCAGTTAATACTATTTATCACTGGGCATGTTGAGAAGATATGAGGCCAATCTGATTATTGCACTCAGGCCTCGCCTGACAACTAAGGTCATCTCTGCCAAGCCAGTGTGGCTCTTCTATTAATATAAATCAGTTCTGTGTTGTTTTTTTCTGTGCAGTACTGATACTATTTTGCATTAATATCTAAAGTGTTTTTTAGAATTCATTTTTTTCTTCAAAATTTCAGGTTTTTCTAAATCTCTGAAAGTATTTTTGTGACTTTTGATGTGAAATGGTGCATAGACTTACCCCACTTTCTTTATGACAGACATGACTGGGACTAGTGTTGTTATGAAGTCACAATTCAAGAATTAATGAATTCTCCAAAGTGTCTTAAGTTCAACAAAATGTGCTTATGGGAAGGGGGCAAGTGTTGATGTATGATCACTGTTGCAATCTGTCTACAGGAATAGTTCCTAGATAACTAACTAACTAAATAAATAAATAATAATAATAACCAAGACATCTGACCTCAAATATATTTGGTTATATGCTTTCTAACCAGTTATAATGTACTAGGTGTGAAATGAGCTGCCATAACATTAGCTACATTAGCCTTATAGCTCTGGTGCAAAGAAGCAGCCCAGCATTTGGTGTACAGAAAAAACTACATTTCATCAAAATATTTCTTTAAGAAAATGATGTGTCCTGATATGTCCTTCTACTTTGACTACCTACTTCCAAGTGGACATACTTTATAAATGAAGCAAACATAATTGAAATATATATTTACGCTATATATATTAACTTTAGCACAACACAGATCAGAGCTTATTTCGGTCATTACAGGGAATGCTTGATACGTACGCTTGATACGTAATGTTCATGAACGTTAACATAGCAGCAAGCCATCTTTAGACTCTGATCTTCAGCAGTGCAGTTTGACTCTGAACATCATAAGATCAGAACCATATTTAGACTCTGCTCTTCAGCAGTACAGTTAGACTCTGACACTGTACCACCACATATAATGTATGAGATCAAATATCTACTGAACAGGATCAGGGCCATTAATTGCTGAACCCAGCAGCGTTCCAATGGCATTCCTCTGTGTGTATCTGTTGCTTGTATTTTTAACTTGCATCATACAGCCATGTGTACAGTAGTAAGCTGTAATCCAGTAAGGTGTAGTACATAGTTGGTTACATAACAAATTGTTATTAACCCCTTGAACCTCTTGCTCTTGTTTTTTGTTCCGTGACTGCTAGTGTCAGTTTAAATACTAAACTATATTATTTACATTAAACTATTTTTTCATTAAATTTACATAGCTAATCAGTTCCTATGAGACAATAATCGTGCTTGTTCCAAAATTTAGACTGGTTACCAGCTAATTGACATATTACATCAGCAGTCTGTTAAAGAAATACGATATTTGTTGATTGATTGAGGTATATATGACATACTTGACGTAGCATATTTTTTCTAATATATTTATTTATACTAATTTATTAGTATAGTATAGTATGAATGACTATGCCTCTTACACAATCCTCAAAAGCATCATTCAGCAATTGCTCAAGTTATTAGCAGTGGTCCCTTGGTATTAAAGTGAAGGTATTAGTGTTGGTATTGATATTGAAGACAATGTAAATGATACCAAGCTTTAGTAACTACTATGAAACAAATATATATGTTATGTAGTTATTTAAGAACTTAAAACATGGCTTTACATATAGACCCTTGGGATTTAAGGGTCATATTTTTATTTCCAACTGTGGAAACAGTTTAAATAAAAATACCATAATGTTATTTCTATATGCACTTCCATATGAAGTGACAGAGCTGCATGATGTTATGTAACATAACCCCACCCCACTCTGCAACACACTTTTTGCTGACCTTGACAATCAGCTCTATTTGGAGTGTTCACATGCTGCTCAATGTTGCATCATGCACATGGCTAATGTGCAGGACTGAAAAGAGCTGAATATTTACTTTGAGCCAACAGGAAATGAACTAAAGCTCTAATGATTTGTTTAAACATTGGAACAGCAAATATTTAATTGTTTACAACCATATGTCAAATTCATAGACAAACATAACAGACTAAAAAGTGAACTGAATCACTTTAGTATCATATGCACTTTAAATATTTATTACTACTAAGAATAAAAGTCTGTTTTTATTGGCCTGAACTAGACTGTACCTTATGTAGGGGAAAATCTATATGAGTACACTGTAACTCCAAACTGTATGCTTTTTATATAGATATTGCTAACTGAGAGCCACTCTAGGTGTGTCTTTTCATGTATCTTGCTTGTAGCCAAAAGCAGAGAGAAAGAAGACACTATGTGTTGCACTCTAAGACTGCTCTAATCAACTAGACGAAGCATCCACATCTGCAAGTACATGACCTTCTAATTTACCTTAGACACAACAGATCTCACAAATGTACATTTTAGCTGACTACCTGCTTTCTTTTCTCTGTATCACAAAGCTACCCATAACTCTATCTCAGGTCTCAGTAAATGTGTGCTATGTCACACAAACATAGGCAAGATCATTTAATGGCATGCATCATGGAAAAAAGCAAATTTTTATGCTTTCGAAATAAAACAGTTTGATGTACTATTGATACAGTTAAGCAGTTAAACTGCAAAAACAACCCTTACTGAATTGTCATCACCACAAACATGTTTACACGTGACCAACTATTTAGCCTAAAGAAAGTTAGCTGTCCATTCAAATAGAAGCGAGTGTCATGTTACGCAGACAGTCTGTGGCTATAAGCTACTGTCCTGGAGTACACACATCACTGCAGTCTTCTAAAGATTCACATATCTTTAGAACACTTCCAGACACACACACTGACAAGGGTTCTATAGAACACTGTGCTCAGTAGAAGTGAACTGAGCACCACTACAACTCTTTACTATGACTTCATAGGACACTGTAAACTGCTCCAGTGTACCATCCCACCTCTGTTCTATTTGTTCATTTGTTCTCGAGTGTGCAATCTATAATCTACAACCCCAATTCCAATGAAGTTGGGACATTGTGTAAAACATAAATAAAAATAGAATACGATGATTCGCAAATCCTTTTCAACCTATATTCAATTGAATACACTACAAAGACAAGATATTTAATGTTCAAACTGATAAACTTTATTGTTTTTTTGCAAATATTCACTCATTTTGAATTTGATGCCTGCAACACGTTCCAAAGAAGTTGGGACAGGGGCGTGTTTGCCACTGTGTTACATCACCTTTCCTTTTAACAACACTCAATAAGTGTTTGGGAACTGAGGACACTAATTGTTGAAGCTTTGTAGATGGAATTCTTTCTCATTCTTGCTTGATGTACAACTTTGGTTGTAGTTGTAGTTTAGTAGTGTCCATTGTTGTATTTTGAGCTTCATAATGCGCCACACATTTTCAATGGGAGAAAGGTCTGGACTCCAGACAGGCCAGTCTAGTACCCGTACTCTTTTACTATGAAGCCACGCTGTTGTAACACGTGTCTTGGCATTGTCTTGCTGAAATAAGCAGGGACGTCTCTGAAAAGATTCCTCCAGATTCTCTGAATCTTTTGATGATATTATGGACTGTAGATGATGAAATCCCTACATTCCTTGCAATTGCACATTGAGAAACGTTGTTCTTAAACTGTTGGACTATTTGCTCACACAGTTGTTCACAAAGTGGTGAACCTCGCCCCATCCTTGCTTGTGAATGACTGAGCCTTTCAGGGATGCTCCCTTTATACCCAATCATGACACTCACCTGTTTCCAATTAACCTGTTCACCTGTGGAATGTTCCAAACAGGTGTTTTTTGAGTATTCCCCAACTTTCCCAGTCTTTTGTTGCCCCTGTCCCAACTTCTTTGGAATGTGTTGCAGGCATCAAATTCAAAATGAGTGAATATTTGCAAAAAACAATAAAGTTTATACATTTGAACATGAAATATCTTGTCTTTGTAGTGTATTCAATTGAATATTGGTTGAAAAGGATTTGCAAATCATTGTATTCTGTTTTTATTTGTGTTTTGTAAAACGTCCCAACTTCACTGGAATTGGGGTTGTATATTCTGTGCAATAATTCTTAAGATAGGCAATAACATATGACTCTATAAGCTATCCACGGAATGTGCAATAACTAACTGCTACCTCACTTGTCTACTGTTTGTTTAGAATATTACTGCTGTCGGAAGAAAACCTTCTATCTCCAAAATGCTAACTTTACAGCAGAGGGAAAAAACTTTTTTTACTTTTAATGTAAGTCTATGGAACCAGACTTTTTGGCCAGACATTTTGGGCTGTTTCCTTTGGTCCATTCATCACGAAACTTACAGACAATGTAAAGGACCACATATTTTTTCAAATTGTGCCAAAAACTAAAAAAACAACAAAAATGGAGGTACGAGGTTTTCTTCTGACAACAGCGATATATAGTTTTATAGTCCTTTTTCTTTATATTTAAGATTTTTTATACTTTTTTCCTTAAATCTGCACTTTATATATTTTAGCCTTATGTTTAATTGTTTTGTATGTAAAAAGTGCCGTTGGATTGCTGCTCAATTTCGTTGTACACTGTGCAATGACAATAAAGGCATCTTATCTTATCTTATCTTATCTGAAAGGAGAGGCTAGTATTTATTCCTACATTCCTGATGATCTTGTTCTGTATTTAACAGTTCCACATTTCAGGCCACAAAGCACAACACATGACAGCTACACAGAACAGAGCTAGTTTATGTACATTTATTAATCTTAAGGGCACAGTAATAAAAAAATACTCCTAGGAAAAAGGGATAAAAAGGGTGGAAAATGGTCATATAAACATTATTTGCATTTTTGATATATAAAACCACACACATGTACTGATATATAAAAAATATAATTTTGGCCTTTTAATACTCACCATGCTGACAACTCACTCCTCCTTTTTAAGTTGCATGTGAAGAACTAAACAGAACATTTGCTTTCATATGGATTACTAATACAAATCCCTCCATTTGTGTAATAACTGGATACAGCTCTCATCTAGGCTATTTATTATGGATTAAATACATTTCCACCTTAAACTTTTTTTTTAATTCTACCTTTTTTCTTTCTTTCTTACATTTTCTTCTCTCAAGCTGGTGGTGGATACCGTTTTTAATACTGGTTGCATGTTGACCTTTGAATTAATTTTGTCCTAACGAATAGTCTCCTAGAAACTGAATAGTATGCTAGAATGCATTTAAAGAGTCCAATGCCTCATTTTAAACACGTTTTTGCTTTTGCTTTATGTGAATTTAGTAATATTAATGAAGCACTGTTTTGATATCACTCTTGCTGAGACATCAGTTCTTAATATTTGGTGGAATACAATGAAATTCTGTAACCGCAAAGACTTAAAGCTGCACTTTTGCATCATTTTCCCAATATTTTGCCAGTCTACCAAAAGTACATACGAGAAAAATAATTTAGTAGTAAAACCAGTGTTTGGGTTTATGAGGAAACTGAGGAAAATACAGGGCTCAAAATCCTGAGGATTCAGTACACAGTAGGGCACTGACATAAGAATCAAGACCTTATCTGAACCTGTACTATCAGGTGTGTTTTTTTTCTTAAAAGCCATGCTCAGCACCAGTGGTTAGCATGCCTTTCACTTGGCAGAGCTTTGGGGAGGTGTAGCATTTTGTGGGAATACTTTAAGAGAAGGGTACATGTTATATAATAGTAGTGTTTTTGGAATGGTTGTGTGTGTGTAGCAGAGCTGAGTAGTGTGCCTCCATAGTGTTTGAATTTTAGATAAGAGTGTTAATATACAATATATAAGAGTACTGTGATAATTAAATGTTCCTATTATTCATAAATGAAATGTTGTGCTTTGGCCATTAGTATTTGTTCCTTAGTCATGACAAGAGAAACATCTCTAAGAAGCTTTCAAATCCCCTACAATAACCCATTTGGTGTACAGGGAATCGATACCTTGATCCGCAGTTATCAAAGTTCAATCAAGAGAATGAGAGAAAGGGGCCTCGGTTTCACGGTTCTCAGCCTCCTGACCTGTATGCTAATTGACTTAGGAAGTAGAAAAGCCTCAGTTAAAGTCTCAAGGACCACCATGCACATGGTAGGGTGTGTGACTGTGTGAAAAATGTCAGACCAGGGTTTTGTACGTCCAATCAGAGGGCTGAGATACTATGTAGGTGGAGCTTAGTTGCATGGGAATATGAGAATGTGAGCTTTCGTTCGCTCCCACTGTGAGGATTACATGAGGAGGAGATAAAACAGGGGGTGGGGGGTGAGTTGAATCACAGATTAACAATCGCACAGTGTCGCAAAGCGCCATAAAAGAATATTTTAATACGTCGCATTTCAGGCTTTCTAGTTTGAGTCCTGCGATGTCTTGAATAGGTCGTGCTTACCTGACTTAACGAAACGCGAACTACTACAGACCTGACTGGACTCACTAGCTAACTACCACAGCCAGAGTCAGTCAGCAGCAGATCACTAAAACGTGCACAACACGGAGCAGCTAGGACCGTGATTGAGAAGCACTGTGTATTCCTAAGAACAATTCTGAGTCTGATTAATTAAAAGCAGTAAATGCTGCCCCCTGGAGTACGACCTCCATACTGTTTCTATGCAACAATACTTATCACTAGACAGGATTTATTAAGCTTAGGATTCACAACTGTGAAGCTCTAAATGTGTGCAGAGATCAAGACTTCACAAATACTTAAATTTCTATCAAATAGACAGATCATCTCCCCTTTAAAAGGATCTCACTGGCGTACCTAGTGCCATGGAGGTGGGCTTGTTTTCTCCCTAAGGTGACAGTACAAGAATCTTAGCTACGCAATATAACATAGGTGTATGCCTAGGTGATCTGAAGTCCTTAAGTATTGTACAGCAATCATATGGAGATTAGGCAAAAGGTAAAGGCAACATAAAATGTCGAAGCAAGTCTACCACCAGCCAATCTCGCACTTTGTACTGGTCTCTGTAACTGTGCTAGATAGACGAAACAGCATTCCTCCAAAGGATACTGACTCAGCTGGTGTTTTGATGACGGTGGTGAAAAGAACTAATGCAGAGGTTGAGATCTGGTAACTACAAAGGCCACAGCATATGCTTACATCACTCTGTAGCACTCAAACATTCAGGCCTGTACAGTTGGCATATGTCACACTTACTGTCCTTACTGTCAGGGTCCTGATAACTTAGGCCAAATACAAACCTGTCCAAACGGAGACGAGCTAAAGAAAACAGCTCACTGGACAATCCTCAACTTTTGGCTTAAGTTATACAATTAAGGGTTATCCACAAGACTGAACACTGCACAGGCATGTAGCTTTTCACTCCCTGACAACTCCAGTAAATTAATCATGTCTGTAATTTCACGGTCATAACTGAGCAGAAAAAATGAAACACACCAAGCAATACAGGAACAAACGACCACAGGCATGATTCTTTAACATCCTTTATATCTTTTGTACAGAGAACATGGTTACAAAAATAAAAAACCTCAAAACAGCCAAAAGGAGACATGATGAAAAAGAAAAAGGTTATTATGCTATTGAAATCGTCCAATTAAATTTATTCCTACCTTAAACTCACCATTACACTTAACTGATATCTTTAGTGAAACAAATATCACCCATTCAATGACAACAGACAAGTTATCCGATCAGTCCTCCCAAACCATTTTACATTTTTTCTGATGCAAGACAGTTATTTCAGAACATTAAAGCAATAGTTCATCAAAAAAGTCTACACTTTTTTCCTTTTCCTCTGCAATTCTGCACAGAAGCTATGAGTCTTGGTGAATCTCACCTCATCATGAAGCAAAATAAAAAAACTTCTGACATGACTTCTTGGCTGATAGACTGGAATAGGGGCAAGAGGAAAACTGTGTATATTTCCTTTTCTGCTGAGCTATTGTTCTATGGTGAGAAATGGTATACACCACATGACAGCTTCATGTGTTTAGACCCATAACTAATGGTTTTTAAATAACAGTAGATTCTTTTTTTTTTGCATCTGATCCTGATCTAGACATTTCAAACAAAGACTGTCCCCTGTTCTGTCCAATAAATTGTACAAAACATTACATATATCCAGTTATTTTCAGTCATGATGATTAACTGCTTAAGAACAAGATCAGGTTTCATACTCATTCTGCAGGCCCTCAACTGGTTGAGATGAGACTGCTTATTGGAGTGCTAGTGAGGTTTAATTTTTGCCCAGAGATCCTCTCTGCCAACCACTGCCTGTTATGAGAGTGTTTCCCATCACTTGTATCACTCTAGCAACACATTACAACTCATCTCATGTAAGATATGAGATTCTCTACATTACAGAGGTGCCCATATTCATTGTATAACTTCCTCATTTTCTCTTTGGATTTCAGCATAAACACATCCAAAGTGAGAGGCTGTCTCATGGCAGGCTGAATAATGGCAGCATGAAACATCTAATGCTGCAATCTCAGTGCTATCCTACTCAACTGCACCAACAACGGAAGTCAGGCTCAGTAGTGTGAATGCTCCTCAGACTTGACCAGTCTTTATTCTAATCCATCATGGCTTCGCCTTCGAACCTCAGCGTTTGTCACGCCGCTTATCCATTTCTTGCCCGATTCGTGCCAGCAGCACCGTCCTCATAGCCGAGTCTAAAACGTTCTTTTCCTCCACACGTTCGACCACACTCTCTGGCTCATCCTCCTGAGAAGAACAGGAAAATAAAATATGAATCTAAGTGAATAGAGTGGAACGAAAACTTAAAACGGACAACAAGCAATGAGTGATTAAAAAAAAGCGTTACACAGCTGTAAACTGTTTAAAAAAAAATCTGAATTTTTTTTTGCACTTTTATACTTATAAACAGCATGTAAAACTGAGTCTATGAGATTAAGAACATCTATGTGAGATTAAGAATTCATCATGGCTCCATTACTTGTTAGCTAGTTCAGCCTTGTAGCTTCATAGCAAAGCTTGTTACTGAAATATCTAGCTCATTGCCGTCAGGACAAAACCTCATATGTCAGTTTTTCAATGTTTTTTTACTTCTCCCGTCAAGTTACCTTTTTGGAGAAAAAAGATTCTGTTCCAACAGCAGCAAGCTTTCTGTGGCTCGCTTGAACAGCCTGTCCCATTGACAGATGCAAGGAATTAATTATTTTCTTGATTTCCTTGCAAAATTAGAAATGATGTGTGCTAGACCTTGGCTCAGTGTTAAAGCATGTTGGTAAAGACATCATCTACTCTCTACCATAGTACAATAATCTTCACAACTCATAGCTTTTAGATAACACTATTCTAATGCTACTTTTGCTGATCCACAAATTTCTCATAGAAAAAAAATGGAAAGTGCTCAAGAGGTTGTTCAATATCAGTACATTTTTACTTAACAAGTCCAGAAGTTCTATTATTTTTTTCATCTCTTTGCATTTGCTATAGGGAAAAACATGCAATAATTCAGTGCAGGTAGCAATCCAACACTGGAACTGAGACACACTGATGCAGAGTGAAAAAACTTCAGCTTTTTAACATTTCAAACTAGAAACTAATTATACAACAAGCCACTTCAACAAAGAGTGACTCACTGTGTACCTTGTATACAATGAATGATGTTACATGGCCATTGTCGGCTTGGTAGTCAAGCCAGAACAGTTTGCTTCCTGTGCTCTCTTGCTCTGTACTGGAGCTGCTCTCGTTCCATTCTTCAATTTCTACACCGGTCCCGGGCTCAGAACCATCTGAAATAAAGCATTCACAAAGACAAAAATATTACTGATAAACTCTCAAAACCAAGACGTGGAGAGTCAGACCAGATAGCATGGCCGGTCACACAACGCATCATTTAAAGCTTCAGGGATCTTACATCCATGCTATCTTTCTAAGTAGGTTAACCTTGCTTTTGTGGGCAGACAATATACACATACAAAGTACATTCCAATGTCCGATAAATGGCCAATGTGTTGGAGTCAGAAAAATTGAGAGAAAGCAAGCAACCAGCAAAATCGAACCCAGAAAGTATAACTGAGCAGTCAAGCTAACTCATCTATCTTCCCGCTGTCCATTCATTTGTTTGGTCGACTGTACACACACCTGAAAGTCAAGTGAATACCTTACCTTCTTTTAGACATTGCCACATAAAAGCTGGATAATGTTTTTTTATTAGTCAGGTACAGTGAGTCGGCACTTTTCACTTATTGCAGTATACAGAAGCTGGTAGCCTTCTACTCTCATTTTAGCAGTCATACACAATTTGTACCACATTCATTATCATTTATTTAGGTGACACCATTCTAAACAGAGAAGTAATACTGAGATGGTACTGGCATACTGCTGTGTGTTACAAGTGTATCAGGTACAGTGGTACTCCTTGGGATTTTAGACATCAGAGTCAAGAGCAGACCACCACTCAGAGTAGTACACATAGTGCTCGGCAATATAACATAAATACTGACTGGGTGCCACACTGGTGATATTGATCTTTAGTTTTAGTGATACTGATTAATAAAATGTTGAATTCTCTATAATAACATTCAGTTCCATAAATAAGCCTGCTTTTTGCCCTTTTTAAAAGTGTATTTTGCGCACTTCACAGCTGACATTGTATGTTATTTGCTGGATTTTTAGATTATTTTTGAAAGAACTGTTTGAAATGCCTATATAAATAGTATTTGTTCTATAAATGTAGTTTACAGTACTGCGATCAGTATTTTGGTGAAACTGGAAAAAAACCAACAAAAACAGAACAACTCACACCAAGCTTTGTCTTGGGTAGCAGCACTCTGGAAGCCTGAGTTCATTAAAGTTAATAATGTAAAATTTTGAAATACCATGATATTGAATTTTGTCAACATCTCCCAGCACTACAGCTATATACCTACATGGTAGGAGTTTCTTTTAGAGCGTAAGTTAAAAAGTGACTATAAAAGGTAAATATAAAATGGTAAACTAAATAAAAATACAATAATATTTAAAAAATGAAAAAAAAAAAAAAGTGTTCTGTCTCCTACTTCGATGGCGAGGATGGTACACCTCTCGGTCTGGTCTTCGTGGGCGCCGCGGGGTCGCTGTGTGTCTGCGCTTCTGCCGTTCCTTCGCCTGTTTCACCTCTTTGTCATAATCATCCCTTTAAAGGACGGTAAACAATCATAAACAGTCGTTTCACAACAACGCAACTTCTAACATATAGCATTGATGAACAGGCCTAGAAGTTGTCATTAACTTAAGCAAGATGGGCTAAACTTTGGTTAAATGCTGTTTGCAAAGGTCTGGATGATATAACTTTAAGCCATCATGTGAAAGAGGACCCAGCAGAAAATGACCCGAGACGTTAGGCAGTGTGTTCCCTTAGCTGGGTTAGCTAACCTAGCTAGCCCGTACCTGGCGATTTGGTTTCTCCGAATGTGGTGCAGGAAACCATGGGTCATGTCCAAACGACCCCCCGGCTTATACTTGAGAGTTTCACCCTCGGCATTCTGCCAAATCTCCATGTCTCAGAACTACAACCAACTAAACAAACGATTTTCTAACACACACAAATCTCTTATCGACTGCATGCTCTTCTTCTTTTAGGTGTAAGGCTCTCTGAACTGTGTATGGCGTGTACTGCCACCTACAGTACACACCCCTATAATTATTTGCATTTTCATTCAGTCGCACTTACCAGTTAAGCATTGATTATTATTACTTTGTCATTGTCATCCAGTAATATTATTCTAGGAAACAGAATATTATGTCTGTATTTTTAACCTCTAGCTACATTACTGTCTACACTTGTGCTCAAGACTTCATCACTGTGTGGTCTTCCTTCCTGTTTTCTCTCGCGAGTGTTGCCGGGAATTTGAGTTTCGTTCGGAAAGGGTGAACGGTGTAAGTCCTGCAGCTCTGACGTTCGAGGGAATAAGCAAGAAAAGTATGGCAAATTTGAAACGAGAGCGGGATATCGATGACGACGAGGAGGAAGGTAATGTGGGGATAGCTTTTCTAAATTGCAAAGATGATTCAGATGGCCAGCAAGCAAAATAAATGTGGCTAGCTAGCTAAGCAGCTAACAACAGTGTAACGTTAGTGCACGTTTCAGTTTGTAGTTCTAGCCGGCTGAACGCGAGTTGGATTCATTTCAAATTAGCTTCATAACAATATAAGAACTATTTTAAGAGATTTTATGTTTGCTTTTGAGCACATCGGAATCTTGGCAGCTAGACATTTTCAGTGTTTTGCTTAGCAATCTGGCTAGCTAACATAGCTAACGTAGCTAGCTATCGCAACTAACGTTAACTAGGTTTTATTGTCATGTAAGATGTTTTGATCATGAAGCCCCTCATCTCTGTAACTCCATTTAACTGCATATACCTTAATTAACGTAAAGGCAACCCAACCATTCAACGTTATTATATTGAGAAATTTAACTGCGACCCTGAACTAAAGAATCACAGGAATCTATATATAAAACCATGTGAATATAAATGCTGTAGGAGGACTGTGCAAAGTACCCACTGAATTCGAGTCTAGACTTAAATTTTCACTGATCTGCAACTAGAATAAACAAATTCTCTTAAAAAAACAACACCGGTGTGATTTTTAAAATTTATTTTATTTTTTGTTACAGAATTCAACAATTGAAATATAAACAAATTTATGCAGAGTCTTAACTCCTGATTTCTCTGATCTTATACTGGTAGTAATAAACCAGATCAATATTGGATCCTTGGTTATATTATCAGTAGAATAGATCAGTTGGATGGTTTGTTAATATATAGTGTTACAATACTTAAAATGAATGGAAGCTAGTTGCTACCAGTTTACATCATCAAGTCGTCAGTTCACACGTGTGTTTGGTTATTTAACAGATTTACATGGTTTTGAGGCAAGTATGTAAAGATCTAGGAATGCCCATTTGCACAATGCTTAATAGGAGAGTAAACGTTTTATTACTTGCTAGCTACTTTAGCATCAGTAGTACACAACTAAAGGACATATGGATGAACTATTCATTTCAAAGAGTATGTATACTTTTAACATTTCAATTAACATATAGTGATTAGCTGGCAGTAAATTAATGTATTTTCCCTATGTAAATACTCATTTTTCACTACGCAAATGGGAGTAAATGCCTGTTTTTATGCTGTACATATGATTTTTGGTTTTACTAATGTTGGTTTCCCAGTGGTGCGGGGGAAAGTGGCTCGTTCTCAGGACACTGAAGACAGAAGAAGCCGGCACTGTCCATACCTTGACACAATCAATAGGTTGGGACAGATTATATTTATTGATGATTGATCAGAATGAATGCGTCAAGTCATACGTGAAGTCAAAGTAAAGTACTACTCTGTTTTTTTTTTATTCAGGAGTGTTTTGGACTTTGACTTTGAGAAACTATGCTCAATATCTCTCTCCCACATTAATGTCTATGCTTGTCTCATCTGTGGGAAGTATTTTCAAGGTAAGCACCTCTGCATAAATGCACTATCAATGCCTTGACAATGAACTATACAGGGGAAAAAAACTATTATTATAATGCTTATTCAAAGTTATTAGTTATTACAGTTCATTTTCTTTATATTTTTTTCTGGCACTTAGTCATTCCATTTTAGACCAGTTAGCACCATCTCATGTTCTAGAAGGTGGTTCAGCTGTTGTTTAAGGAAAAGACAATACTAGTCAGAAACAGCAGCAGCTGGTTTTACTACTTCAAAATAGGTTCTTTTAATGTCAGTCTGTGCCATATACACTGATGCTAATACCAAATGCAATTTGTGTGTGGGAATGTTTTAGGAAGAGGTCTGAAGTCTCATGCTTACACCCATAGTGTTCAGTTCACACATCATGTCTTCCTGAATCTCCACACACTCAAGTTCTACTGTCTGCCAGACAACTACGAGATCATAGATTCATCACTCGAGGACATCACGGTGGGTAGAGATCAGAAATCAGTTGTATACTGAGTATGTTTAATAGCTGTAAAGACAACAGGTATGTTTGGATGGATTGCTGAGTGTGATTGTATGTAACACCATTGTTCCATTGTGCACTCTGATATTAGAAACAGATATAAGATTAAACATTTTTTAAGGCCACTGCAATTATTACATAATCACCTGATTGTGATGAATTTCCATAGTTGTAGGTTGCACACAGATTTCACTGAACATTTTGTTATTCCCCTGTTTAATTTTTGTTGTATCTGTGTGATGAAACTCCGGTCTGGTAGAAGTGTGTGTAAACTTGATAGTAAAAGTGACAACCAGAAAAAATGCATGAATTGCAGTTAACCAACCAAAACTATTATCAATGTTATGTATAATTCCAGTAATAAGGGTAAAACTAGAAATAACAAAAGTACTAATAATTTCTGCACATATTACTGAATTGGACATACTTTTTATACACGCGTTTGCACATATATATATACAAATGCTGCAAGTATTTCATGTTCCATTTAATAGCATATTATGATATGCTTTTGCTGACACTGCCCAAAAAATAAACAGAACACATTTAGTGTGCAATAATACAGCAAATGTGTTATTTTAGGAAAATAATCACATTAAACAATCACATCGTTCTACTAAAATAAGATGTTTTATTTCACATTTAATTTTTTCCCCCTCATTATAATTTTAACACTGTAAAGGTTGGTCAGTAGGGACCTGAATCTCCACCTATGAGCTCAGCCATTGGCTCACTACAAGCTGAACGCTGTAGTTCTGTGCACTCCCTACAAAGCATCTGCATGAATTATGGTGTGCTTCATGTAAATCATATGTAAATTAGATGCTGGTAGGGCTGATGCTTGATTTCATGCTCTGAAGCTGATTGATCATTTCATAAATCAGACCAAAAAATGGTTCATACATGGTTCATACAACTTTGATGAATAAGGGCCAATGTGAATTAGGTTAGGTTGAGGAAACCAAATGTAAATAAAAAACTGTGACATATTTCAGAAGGCATTGTTGAGAAATGTTTGAGATTGGGCTGTGTCTGTCATTTGGGAGCTAATTAGTATCAGCAGCTAGGAAGCAAGGTAGCTAAGTCACTAATCAGTTTATGCTTGTGTCTAATAAACAAAAAAAAATAATTGCAGTTATTTATATGGCAGTTAATCTTCAGATAAAATTCCCTGATCCTTCAGATAAGATTCCCACAATAGATCTAGCTTATTTATGCTTTTGCAAAGGAGTATGTAAACATATATGGTAACATTAACTGGCTCACAAAGGTCATGATATGCACACTTCCAAAATCTCAACTACGTGTTGTGTAAATCTACATCAGGGAGATGCTGCTTGGCTATCTGGTAGAATTGCGATGAGATCTAAAAATGCTCAGAGCCTGCACAAAATTAAAATGGAGCATTTTGAAAATGGGCTTGCAAAGTAGGGTTCATGTTACATGCATTTATATTTGTATGATACAAAAACAGTGACGCTGATGTTAATTATTTGAGAGTAAGAGGAAGAACACAAGACTTGCCTCTTTGTTTTTGTAAATTTGGTTTGGACACTGCCCCGTAATGCACTCCTCCATGTCACGTGCAAGTATGTTAACAGACACCAAGGTGAACATCTGCGCACAATGCAGTGCAATGTTTAATTAGGCTTTTAGTGATAATAAAAGGCTGCTAGAGCTGCTGCCCCAGAGTTTGGTTTTGAAGAGGTCTGGTGGTATCACACAAGTATCTAATTGAACAGACTTGATTTTAGGCTTAAGTTATCTGAATAAATAAGAAATACAGCCCTAATGATTGTAACAACTCAGTATTAAGGTCTACATAATTGAGATAACAAGCAACTGAGCCTGTCTGGCTAGTATAGGATAGGATAAAATGGAAATGTTTTACTGTGATGTGGGACCTCCTGCTATCAGTATACTTTTTGTCCTTCATTTACATTTTGTCCTTCAAGTGTAATCTTTGTCTTTGCCTTTATGTCTGTAGTATGTGCTGAAGCCAACATTTACCAAACAGCACATTTCTGGTTTGGATAAACATGGGAAGCTGTACAGGGCCTATGATGGCACAACGTACCTGCCTGGCATTGTGGGACTCAATAATATCAAGGCCAATGACTACGCCAATGTAGTTCTACAGGTATGTCTGTCCATACAAAACTGTATGTTTACTTTTTAATAAAACCTAGTTTTATCTTTGCACCACAGATATTTTGCTGATAATTTAAGTGTAGGTGCTGTCTTACAGAAACATCCTAAGCCCTCCTAAAAGAAACCTTATGTAATCTTTATATGCCACACTGGTAACTTCAGTTAGCCTCAAATTTAGAACAGCAGCTATCACAGAAAAAATGTTCCTTTTTGATATCCTAACTTTTGTTTAAGATGCTATTTCTAATATTTTACTTTTTATAGGCAGCTGTAGTGGACTGCACGACAAATTCACTACCGTTAACTAGCATATATTGTAACATTTTTGGAAATGTCGGAAACTTTGTCGTTCAGAGTCTCACAAGTCTCACTCTAACAAGTGTAATGCATTTAAAAGCTAAAAAAATGTTTAGCCCCCTTTAACCCTGTTTTTCAATGGTCAGGACCGCTACAGGACCACCACAGAGCAGGCATATTTACATGGTGGATCATTTTTGGCACTGTAGTGACATTCACATAGTAATGACGTTAGTGTGAGTCGTGCGAGTCGTGCTGGCACGAGTGGATTCCACTCACTGTCCACTCTTTTAGATGCCTCTGCCTTGTTGATCCACCTTGTAGATGTAAAGTCCTATATGATGGCTCATCTATTGGTGCACAATTTGTGACAGTCATCATCTGGCCTTGCATCAGAGGCCACAGGGTATAAGGTTATAAGGTACCTTATACCCTGTGGCCTCTGATGCAAGGCCAGATGATGACTAACAAAGGATGCAAAGGAACAGATTTAAGAAATGCACCAATGTGGTCAGTGGGGCTGATCTGTTTAGAACCAAGAAGGCGTTTTTAATGAAGTAGCTGGTCAGTGTATATAGTATTTAAAAAAAAAAAAAAGACTCAGTATTGTAAGAGTAATAAGGACAGAGTTAATTTTTTACATTTAAAATATATTAATACTGAGCTTTTGGAGGGCTAACAAGTGAAAGCTTATTATTCTAATATGATTATTGTTAGCGCTGTACCATGTGAATAGGATTAATTTATTTTTACAGTAATACTTAAAATCAAAACCTATTGTAGACAGTATGTTACAACAAGGAGTTTACTTAAAGTTGCTTATTGTCTTTGCCAGTAAGTGCGAAAAGTGCTGAGTGTAGTGGATGGTCCATAGCTATTATATTATTGTCCATGTCATTACATGTTTTCTTCATATTTGTGGTGTTTTTCATGGACTGAAACTCCATACCTTTTTATTTGGTTTATAAGGCTCTGTCCAATGTGCCACCTCTGCGAAACTACTTCTTAGAGGAGGAGAACTATCGTGGAATCCGTCGGCCACCTGGTGACATTATGTTTTTGCTAGTGCAGCGTTTTGGTGAGCTCATGCGCAAACTGTGGAACCCACGCAACTTCAAAGCTCATGTCTCCCCACATGAAATGCTGCAGGCGGTGGTGCTTTGCAGCAAGAAAACTTTCCAGATCACCAAGCAAGGTACTGTAAAAATTTACTTTTACATTAGAGATTTACATTAATGGCAAGCGTGTGGTCCCAGGCCATAAAAGCTTCCATTGCTTGTTAGCTACAGTAACCTTGTCAGTGGTTATGGGCCTCTAGGCAAAAAACAGGAATGGGGCACCCTGGATGCACAATCAATTAAAGGTCTAGGCTCTCGATTTGCACAACCATCTACACTGAAAAAATTATATCAATTGAAATCATCTTAAACATTGCCCAATATATGTAATATTTCTCATTTTGAGATTGCTGGATATTATGGGATTATTTAACATATTTATAGATTTTTAAAAACTTAATTTCACTTAACAGAATGACTTATCTCACTATATTGGCAGATGATTTTGCTTTTCTTAACTATTCCTCAAACAAGCAAAATTATCTGCCAATATAATTAGATTGTTTGTTATATCTATACTAACATTTATCTGTACTACTCTTTGCTTTATCTATACAAACACTAGCATTATGTACAGTCTGTTGAGCCTGTGCAGCACTCTGTTCTGACTAAAATAGAAAATCAGCTTTGGGAGGGTAACCTACCAAAGAACCTTACATTTACATTTACAGCATTTAGCAGACGCTCTTATCTAGAGCGACTTACAAGAAGTGCTTTGTCAATCTAGAGGAAGTATCTTTGCTAGTTACCAATAGCTTAGAGAAAAGACAGTCCTGGGCTCAGATACTGCTAGAAACAAAAATGTCACTGCAGACACCAAGAGAAAAAGATCCAGAGTTGAACGCAGAACTCTGTGCCATTCAAAGCAATACAATAACAATGAGATACAGTACAATAAACTACAATACAGAGTGCAGTACAATAAATAAGTGCAGCTTGTAGTTCAATGCTCATTTAAGTGCTGTGTAAAGAGATGAGTCTTCAGTCTACGTTTGAAGACAGCAAGAGACTCTGCTGTTCGGACAGCCAGTGGGAGTTCATTCCACCACCTGGGTGCCAGTACAGAGAACGTTCTCGACGCTTGTCTTCCGTGCACCATGAAGGATGGCGGGTCAAGCCGAGCTGTACTCGAAGCTCGAAGGGCTCGTGGTACAGTTCGAGATCCTCTTCTCCATAATGTAGAATTATCTCTTAATTCGCTTGTCAATCAGAAATAAGAGCTGTTTTGTAATGGGTTATTTGAAATCAACAAGTGCAGTATGTGTAATTTGTATTTTCATGGGACACTTGGAGGCCCTAGGAAGCTGCCTACCTTTGCCTAGTGCAGAGACCACCCCTGCTCCGGTGCAAAACTAAAGAAGCAAACGTCACACAAAAATTGTCTTGGGTGATGAATTCCATGTGGAGTGAGGAGAAAATGATGTAGTTGTATTGGTATCACAGGGAGATTCAGGAACAAATCTTTTTACTTTGTTAATGAGGTGCCATGCTTCCTTTGCCCTGTAGGTGATGCTGTGGACTTTCTTTCTTGGTTCCTCAATGCATTGCATGGAGCCTTAGGCGGGACTAAGAAAAAATCATGTAAGTTTGTGTGTTTCAGATTTTGTGTGCTGGTGTGGTACCCATGTATACATTTTTGTTGCACTCTAAGTACTAAAGAACTTTTTCTTTTTTTTTGCTTTTTGATATTTTACAGCAATTGTTACGAAAGTGTTCCAGGGGTCCATGCGAATCTTCTCAAAGAAGCTTCCTCACCCAGATTTGGTATGTCAGCCAGACCACTGATTAATTGTTAAGTGTTAATTGTTTTAATGATTTGACTTGTATTTAGTTGTATTTAGTTGTTAGGCCAGTTATATATGATGTTTAAGCTAATCCCATTGCAATCCTGTTGCAACTGCTGCAATTTCTGCATTTTTCTATATCATGGAACTGAGTTTGATGCAGTATTTAAACATTGTTAGTTGCAAAACGCACCATTTATTCCTCAGTCCAGACAGCACACATAGTATATGGACAAAAGTATGGGGACACCTTTGAGCTTTTATGACATCTCATTCTAAATCCATGGGCATGAATCTGGAGTTGGTCCCCCCTTTGCAGCTATAACAACTTCCACTCTTCTGAGAAGCTTTTTACAAGATTTTGCAGTGTGTCTGTGGGGAATTTTTGCCCATTCATTCGGAAGATCATGTGTGAGGTCAGACACTGATGTTGTGCATGTGGGCCTGGCCCGCAATTTCTGTTCTGTTTCACCCCAGAGGTGTTGGAGTTGAGGTCACAGCAAAGTTGGAATCACAGAATTGTCCCAATTGTCTTGGTATGCTGAAGTATTAAGATTTCCTTTAACTGGAACTAAGGTGCCTAGGCCAATACCTGACAAACAACCCCATAGCATTATCCCTCCTCCATGAGACTTTACAGTTAGCACAATGCAGTCAGGCAGGTAACGCTCTCCTGGCATTTGCCAAACCCAGACTCATCCATCACACTGCCAGGTAGAGAACCATGATTTCTCTCTCCTCAGAACATGTTTCCACTACTCAGTGGTGATGTGCTTTACACGACCCTATCCGACTGTTGGCATTGTGCTTGGTGATGTAAGGCTTGTATGCAGCTGCTCAGCTATGGAAACCCATGCCATGTCAATCCATTAATTGGCCCTTAATCATATCCTTCATGTCTAATGGAAACCCCCTCTTTATGCAGCCTGCAGAGGAGAAAGAGGCATTGCTGCAGAAGGAGGAGTATCAGGAAGAGATGCTGGAGTCCACCTTTCTGTACCTTACCCTCGACCTTCCCACGGCACCCCTGTACAAAGATGAAAAGGAACAGCTAATTATTCCTCAGGTTCCTCTCTTCAACATTCTAGCAAAGTTCAATGGCAACACAGAGAAGGTACCAACTATTATATCTTAATCAACTGTTGAATGTCATAAAATTGATGTATGTAATTAGTTGTTTGTCAGTTTTCCTTTGCATGTTTAAATATTTTCTTGTATAATGTAAACAACTACTGATGCTGAATACTGCATGTCAGTGTTTTTGATAGAAACTGTAATATGAATCTATTATTTAAAGATTCGTAACTGTCAACATTTGTTCACTGTTTACATTAAGGTTGTGATATGTTGTTTAGAGGGCAGGAGGCATGTCATGTTGTCAGCAGTTGTGGCAATTGGAGACCTGTCTTTCTTATTTTCTTTCACAATGTGAATAAGCATGTCCTACCTCGTATTACAATCATGCAACCACTCTTGAAACAACCAGCACTGAAACATCAATGTGCTGTGGCAGTTGACAACAAAATGTGTAGTTCTTTCTTGTTTCTTTGTTTTATTTAATGTATTCAGTCAATTTCATGGAAAATTAAATAACATTTAGAATTGCTCATGTGGAACCTTGTTCTCTCACTTTCTGCCACAGGAGTACAAAACATACAAAGAGAACTTCCTCAAAAGGTTCCAGTTAACCAAACTTCCACCCTACCTTATTTTCTGCATCAAAAGGTTCACCAAGAATAATTTCTTTGTTGAAAAGAATCCCACCATTGTGAACTTTCCCATTACGTGAGTGTGCCATTTATTGATTATTATAGCAAAGAACATACAAATACACAGGTACACACAAGTTTATTTGGTTAACCGTGTGCTTGGCTGTTGCTTTTTGATTGAATGCATGTGTGATTGCTTATTGCATCATTTGTTATTCTTATGTTCTGTTTTTGCTGCATGCCCTTCCCAGGAATGTTGACTTACGTGAGTATCTCACAGAAGAGGCCCAGGCTACTGAGAAGAACACAACCTATGACTTAGTGGCCAATGTGGTACATGATGGGAAACCTACTGAAGGAGCATACAGAATTCATGTCCTGCACCATGTGAGTGGATTTTAAACCATTGTAATCAAATTTTTGTTTTGGCATTTTCGGTGAGTTCAGTAGACAGCTGAGAGTGCTTCTTTTCACAGGGTACAGGGAAGTGGTATGAGCTTCAAGACCTGCAGGTGACTGACATCCTACCACAGATGATTACGCTGTCAGAAGCATATATACAGGTTAGTCTCTGAAAACACATGAGCCATGGTACTGGGAAAAAAATCAGAACCCACCCTTTTGTTTAGCTGATTTCCAGTTAAAACAGCTATTAAGTAGAACTTGTTCATTTTTCAAAAAAGCTGGAAGCATACACTTAACAGACTTTGCACTGAATTGCACAGAAGCCTCCTAAATATATCAATCCTATCAGTATTTAATTTGTCCACTTTTGTGCTTTTTACTGCCACTTTAACTCTTCCATCATTGCATTCTTAAAACCAAGTTACAGCCATGTCCTGAGAAAAGGAAATAGATCACTAAAATTTGTACCAGAATACCGAAACTGGACAGAGGCGAGACCTCAGCATCATTAATTGTGTTCCATACTTTGTACTCTTGCAGAAATTTAACTTGGGCTCCCAATACTGCTAGAATGTCTCATAAGTTAATGAAGAAAAGCTTTGTACCCAGCTCATGAAATTACTCAAGACCTAAAAAAACCCACACATTTCCCTACCCTACAATCACACTTCAAGATACTCTTCCATTTCATATTCTAGTGGCATTCCAAAGTGACAGTACACCTCTTATAACACATACACCTATCATAAATGTTGCGTATAGGCCCCCTGCAGAAATATTGCACAAGAATGCCCGTTTGTAACCCATTACCTTTTGGGTTTTAGAGGTTTAAAAAAATATTTTACTTGAGGGTGAAATCTGGAATTCTGAGAGGAGAATATGGGTCATGAGTCAGACACCTTCTTCAGTGCCACATAGATTGTACTATACAAACCTGAATTGTCTGCAGAGATAAATAACTTTTGAATGCTTTTTAGTTTCATTGTTATCTTCACCAGACAAGCACGATGGATTTTTAATTTGACTGACAGGTTACCATTATAAGCCTGCGTAAAGTCAATGAACAATAGGCTTGCATATGGACAGAGAGTCTTCCAAATGTCCTGACACAAATTTGTTAGGCGGCTGATGGAATTATGTGTACTTCTACCCTGCTGATGAGCTAATTGGTAGGGAAAGTAAAATTTATTTGTAGTTCTTTGTACATTCATTATATGTAAGTTGACATAACATTGTTTTATAATGTATGTACTGCCTGAAATACAATTACTAAATACTATAACATTGTTATTATATTACAGTCCAACTTTTCATTGTAACTTTTGGCAGCAAATTATGGTGTGGTCTTCCTCTGTCCTTTCTTCTCTAAAACTTATTTAGAATCATGACCTAAAGTCAACTGAATATAAGCCAAGCAAGGTACATCAATTTTATTATCAAATGAAAACAGTAATAACATTTGAGTTATTACTGTTATTTGAGAACCAATAAGCATCAGCAAACAAATAATACCCAGTTAAGTGATTTATGGAAAAGATCAATTAGTTCCTCAACCAGCAGTGAACAGATTTAAACATGTAAAGAAAGAACAGTTTTATTTGTTTGAAAGTATTGTTCATATTCCATAATAGCAGCAAATTAATCAGTTTCTAGCGACATTAGACGAAGGTATTGCAGTCAGTCCCAAGAACAATTTCCAAGTGTACCTCACTCTGACACTAAACAAGACTAAAGTCCAAATAATGCTGAGGCCAAGACAGGATCGAAACCATTAAAGTATGATCTCACAACCGGACTTAAGTACTATAACACTAGCGTGAACTTTATAAGGCTCAGTTACTACAGTCTGGTTCAATGCAGGAATCACCTATAACATCCTGTCAAAGCCAGTAGGAAGTTTCAAATCTGTAGTAAAACTAATTCTGTTAACTTGCTTTTTGTCTGTTGCCTGCTGTACTAAGGCATCACCTAGCTCAATTCATGTTAGTCGTAACTTCCATTGGACAATCCATAACTAAGAAGTAATGTTCAGGTGTTTTATATCTTTTCCTATCATCCTTGAGTCTATTTTTAAGTTCCCTTTCAAGAATTTTTATTTGATGTCCATTTATAAAGGTTGCTTTCTATAATATATACATATCTTTAATGGCTTTGATTGTAGATGGTTGGTTATTTGGATACAGCTTGATTTTGATATTATGAAATGTCAGATTTAAATGCAGCTGAAACCAAGTTTCCTGGAAAGAATGGTAGCTATAATAAAGGCAAAGCGTGAACGCACTAAGTACTAAGGTTATGTTATTGTTGAGGCTTCTGGGTAAATGTCAATGTGTTTTTTCTTTCCTGTTTATGCTTTTTTTAAAATAAAAGTTTGGATCCTTTAAAAGCCCCATATCTGATGTCAAGCTCGTAACAATAGAAGCTTTCTGGTGCTACAGTGGGGCAAAAAAGTATTTAGTCAGCCACTGATTGTGCAAGTTCTCCTACTTAGAAAGATGAGAGAGGTCTGTAATTTTCATCATAGGTACACTTCAACTGAGAGACAATATGAGAAAAAAAAATCCAGGAAATCACATTGTAGGATTTTTAAAGAATTTATTTGTAAATTATGGTGGAAAATAAGTATTTGGTCAATAACAAAAGTTCAACTAGTGACATAACTAGTTGACATAACTAGTGACATAACCTTTGTTGGCAATGACAGAGGTCAAACGTTTCCTGTAAGTCACCAGGTTTGCACACACTGTAACTGGTATTTTGGCCCATTCCTCCATGCAGATCTCCACTAGAGCAGTGGTGTTTTGGGGCTATTGCTGGGCAACATGGTCTATCAATACCCTCCACAAATTTTCTATGGGATTGAGGTCTGGAGACTGGCTAGGCCACTCCAGGACCTTGAAATGCAAGCAAGCAAGCAAGCAAAATTTATTTATATAGCGCTTTTTACAACAGGTGTTGTCACAAAGCAGCTTTACAGAACAATCAGTATTACAGAGAGAAGAGAAAAGAAGAAAGAAAATCCGGGTCCGAGCCCCCATGAGCAAGCCAGCGGCGACGGTGGCAAGGAAAAACTCCCTAAAAGAGGAAGAAACCTTGAGAGGAACCAAGACTCAGAAGGGGAACCCATCCTCCTACGGTCGACACCGGACAGCAAACATTATTAGTATGAAGTATTATAGTAAAGTGGGAAAAGAAAGAGAGAGATCTGAGGGTGAGGACTGCACAGCGCTGTACAGCAAGAAGCTCAGTGGTGGTCAAACCGGTCCAGAAGGCTGGTGAGCAGCGGCACCAATCAAGGCAGTAGAGGCCACAGCATCAGGCGCACAGGATGGGCAGCTGATCAGCTCGGCAGAGAAAGGAGAAGAAAAAACAGAGTTAGTACTGTAAAGAGTGGCTGACCACAGATTACAGTAAAACAGAGCAGTGTAGACTCCAGCAGGTCTAGACCTGACAGGGAAGACTAGTCACCAAATGCTTGACTGTACAAATAAGTTTTTAGCCTAGACTTAAAGATTGGGGCTGTGTCTGATTCCCGAACATTGGCAGGAAGATTATTCCAGAGCTGGGGGGCTTTGTATGAGAAAGCTCTCCCCCCTGATGTAGCTTTATTTATTCTAGGTACCAGTAGTAAGCCAGCACCTTGTGATCTAAGTAGGCGTGATGGTTCATAGTGGGAGAGGAGCTCACTCAGGTACTGAGGGGCGAGCCCGTTTAGAGCTTTATAAGTCAGTAATAGAATTTTATAATCAATGCGAAATTTAATTGGTAACCAGTGCAGGGCTGATAAAACTGGACTAATATGGTCAAACTTCCTAGTTCTTGTGAGGACTCTGGCTGCAGCGTTCTGGACTAGCTGAAGCTTGTTAAGGCTTTTGCAGTGACATCCAGACAGCAGGGCATTACAATAATCTAGCCTTGCTTTTTATGGAGCCACTCTTTCGTTGCCTGAGCAGTGTGTTTGGGATCATTGTCATGCTGGAAGACCCAGCCACGTTCCATCTTCAATGCTCTCACTGATGGAAGGAAGTTTTGGCTTAAAATCTCACAATGCATGGCCCCATTCATTCTTCCCTTAACACGGATCAGTCGTCCTGTTCCGTTTGCAGAAAAACAGCCCCAAAGCATGATGTTTCCAACCCCATTCTTCACAGCAGGTATGGTTTTCTTGGGATGCAACTCAGCATTCTTCTTCTTCCAAACACGACGAGTTGAGTTTTTACCAAAAAGTTCTATTTTGGTTTCATCTGACCACATGATATTCTCCCAATCCTCTTCTGGATCATCCATATGCTCTCTGGCAAACTTCAGACAGGCCTTTACATGTACTGGCTTAAGCAGGGGGACATGCCTGGCACTGCAGGATTTGAGTCCCTCTTGGCGTAGTGTGTTACTGATGGTAGCCTTTGTTACTTTGGTCCCAGCTCTCTGCAGGTCATTCATCAGGTCCCTCCGTGTAGTTCTGGGGTTTTTGCTCACTGTTCTCATGATCATTTTGACCCCATGGGATGAGATCTTGCATGGGGCCCCAGATCAAGGGAGATTATCAATGGTCTTGTATGTCTTCCATTTTCCTTCAATTGCTCCCACAGTTGATTTATTCACACCAACTTGCTTGCCTATTGTAGATTCACTCTTCCCAGCCTGGTGCAGGTCTACAATTTTCTTCCTGGTGTCCTTCGACAGCTCTTTGGTCTTGGCCATGGTTGAGTTTGGAGTCTGACTGTTTCAGGCTGTGGACAGGTGTCTTTTATACAGATAATGAGGTCAAATAGGTGCCATTAATATAGGTAACGAGTGGAGGACACAAGAGCTTCTTAAAGACGAAGTTACAGGTCTGTGAGAGCCAGAAATCTTGCTTGTTTGTGGGTGACCAAATAATTATTTTCCACCATAATTTACAACTAAATTCTTTAAAAATACTACAATGTGATTTCCTTTTTTTTTCTCATATTGTCTCTCAGTTGAAGTGTACCTATGATGAAAATTACAGACCTCTCTCATCTTTCTAAGTAGGAGAACTTGCACAATCAGTGGCTGACTAAATACTTTTTTGCCCCACTGAATGTAGAACCCTTTTCCAAAATGTTCTATATAAAACCATTTACTAACATTCTCCATCAGTATGAAGAACTATTTCACCATGGAAAGAACCCTTTAAGCATTCATATGGTTCTTTGTGTGCTCATTGTTCTATATAGAAACATTGTTTTTATTAAAGACACAGAAATGGTGAATTCAAAACAGGCTGTTCTACTGCTTAGTTTCCATATATGGACCCTATGGACTGGGGAGTGAATGTTATATTTTGAAGCTAGCAGTGTTTACATACATCAGACTGTTATTTCAAAAAAGTGAGATTTTTTTTCTTTCATGATTATGGGGTCTTTAATTTGGTGAACATTTGACTGTGAATGTTGATGTGTTTCAGATATGGAAGAGACAAGAAACTGAAGAAAAAGGGAACAGCCATACAGGGGCATAATAGGTACTGAAGTTTCTTAGTCTTTAGACTAAGAGCAGAATGTCTGCACTGAAGACCTCTCTGAAGACTCTGACCTCTGAATTCTGAACTTCATGCCATTTTGTACTAAGATGTATGTAAATGTTGAGGTTTCTTAGAAAAAAATGCGATTTGTTTATTAAAAATTTTAAGCATACTCATTGTGTGATATTTCACTTGCAACTGATCTGTTGGTATATAACGGAAAACGCTGTACTAATAAAAGAGTACATTTCTTATTGACCAGAATCATCAGAATGTCATTCAAATTCCAAGAGAAAGAGTAGGCTGTTACATTACTAATGATATGATTAGAAACTTTGGGCCGTTTGCATGCATGCAACTTTTCATTTGATCTTATGAACAGCTTTTGTGGTCTGGGGAAAATATAAATGGCATACTGCACAAATGTGTGAAAACATAAAATGTGAATAGAAAAATGGTTCTCTGTGAATAAAGTACAAGATTGCTTTTAAGGATCTGTAATCAGGATTTATTTTAAAAAGCAAGTGTCTTCTGCATAGAAAAAAAAAACAGAACAAGGATCACTTTTTTTTGTAAAATGATTGTCAAGATAAAAACCCATTTTTCAAACACTGATCTTGGTACTCTGCTTTTAAGAGGTAAAACAGACAGAATGCAAATTAACAAATTCAAAATCAAGGGGTTCTTTGCTTGAAGTTCCACCATGCTATTCAAGTGCCTTACAGAAGAACTCCTGAAAAATGAAAGAAGAGAATTAGATTAGAATTAGAAAAAGATGCCTTAAGTATTTTTAAATGATATTTGGTTATAGATGTGCATGGCTGTTGGAGATCTGTTGGACCTCCCTTTGCTTCTGCTGCCACAAAGAAATCACAAGTAGTATCAGCCTTTTTAAATTGCCAGCAAATAGGATTTATAGCATATATGTAGTGTCTTGGGGTGATAGTCGCTGCAAACCCCCAATATGTTATTGCAAGATTTGAACCACAATACAATTCTGTTGTGATATATTTTTTTATATTAATAATTGTGATTTGACCATGCAGTTTATTATTTTTTACCAAATGTTATTCCATCAAAAGATGACTTTTATATAATAAAGTTTACACTTTGTTAATCTGCCATCAGTCTTTTTATTGAAGCAAAAAGTGTGAACTAACTGTGAAGTAGACAAATTAGCATTCAAAAAAATATTCTTATATTTAAAGCAGATGCTTTTATTTGGACAAACATTTAAAATGAACTTAATCCTTGAATATTTAAGTAACACTTATCCAGGGCATTTTTTAAAACATTTTTAAAAAATATGTCCCTAGTAGGTGTAGAGACCTCATTGCTGATTACTACAACAACTTCAGGATGAGGGTCTCTTCTGGAGCTACTACATCTAGTTGGCACAAGGTGGAGATCGGCATCATAACAGGGTGCACTATCTCTGTGACACTGTTCTCCAAGGCCAAGAATATGCTCACCAAGTCCGCTGAGCCAGAGTGCAGAGGGCCCTGAATTAATTCCGGACGACATCCACTAATCAGGGCGTACATGGATGACCTGACAGTCACGACAGAATCAGTCCCAGGCTGCTGGTGGATTCTGAAGGGACTCGAGAAGCTGATGAAGTAGGCCTGGATGTGTTTCAAACCTGCCAAATGAAGATCCATGGTGCTGAGGAAAGGAAAGATGGAGGACAAGTTCCGGTTTTACATTGCAGACACAGCCATTCCAATGATCACAGAGAAGCCAGTCAAGAGTTTGGGCAAGGTTTTTGACAGCTCTCTGAAAAGACTCAACATCTATCCAGTCAACCTGCGCTGAGTTGGATGGCTGGCTGAAATCCGTGGACAAGTCCGGTCTACCTGGAAAGTTCAAAGCCTGGGTCTACCAACATGGCGTCCTTCCCAGGATCCTGTGGCCCCTCCTCGTCTACGCCATCCCAATCTCTACAGTAGAGAGGAAAGTCAGCAAACACCTCCGGAGATGGCTTGGGTTACCAAAGAGCCTGAGCAGCATCGCACTCTATGGGCCCAACAACAAACTGCAGCTGCCCTTCAAATCCTTGGAAGAGGAATTCAAGGTTACAAGAGCTAGAGAAGTGGTGCAGTACAGGGACTCTAGTGATCCGAAGGTGGCCAAAGCTGGAATCCAAGTGAGGATGGGCAGGAAGTGGAGGGCGGAGGAATCTGTCTAAGAGGCTGAGGCAAGGCTGCGTCACAGGAGCCTGGTGGGAGTGGTCACAAGATGCCGAGCTGGGTTAGGAACCTTTCCAACTCCCCAAAAGAACACCAGAGGGAAGTAGAGGCAGCAAGAGGAGGTGACAGCAGCTGTGGGAGAGGCAAGATCCTGCAAGGTAGTGGGAATGAAACATCAGGGGGCTTGGACAAGATGGGAGAACGCGGTTGAGAGGAAAGTGATCTGGACTGAGATCTGGAAAGCTGAGCCTCACCACATTATGTTCCTCATCTGGGAAGTGTATGATGCGCTTCCAAGCCCATCTAACCTGCACACATAGGGCATAGCAGAAACACCAGCATGTCCATTGTGTTCCAAGAGAGGTACCCAAGAGCACATCCTCAGCTGCTGCACTGCGGCACTTGGAAAAGGACGATACCGGTGGAGGCATGACCAAGTCCTTAAGACCATCGCTGAAGCCATCAGCACTGGACTTGTGTGGGCAAAGCAGTTTCGTTCCTCAAAGAAATCCATCGCATTCGTCAGAGCAGTAGGCAGCCCCGGTCAAAAGATCTCCGACAGGCATCCTGACCACTGCTAGAGACTGGAAGCTGTTGGTGGACCTCGAATGGCAGCTGAAGTTCCCCAGCCACATTGCAGTCACCACCCTCCGACCAGACATTGTCCTCGTGTGTGAGTCGACCAAGCAAGCCGTGCTGCTAGAGCTGACAGTCCCATGGGAATACCACTTAGAAGAAGCGTTTGAGAGGAAGCTCTCCAAGGACTGGTCAGCGACTGTCAGCAGGCTGGATGGAGAGCGAGGTGCCTCCCATGTTGGATGCAGAGGTTTTGTGGCCCTTGGCCAGAGCCTTAATCAGTTTAAGCGTCATGGGAGAGTGAAAAAGGAGAGCCATCCACAATACCACCGAAGTGGCAGAGAGGGTCTCAAGATGGCTGTGGCTCAAGAGACTTGAACCATGGAGTCGTGGTAGCTAGCTAGCCATCTGGACACAAGCTGGGGTCTGATCAACCCCAGCTGGGTCACCTGGATGAGCTTGTATGATGTTGAAAGACCCAAAACACCCTATGATTCCAGGAACATCACTGATGATGTGTCCATATGCATCAGCAGATGTATTTACACAGTAAGGCAGATGAATGTAATTTTAGGAGCCTAGCCCAGTGACTCACTGATACTATAGTGGTATATCGGATTCCTGTCTTAACAATGGGATAAAAATTCTCCCATGTGCAATCCACTAATGTTTTCTATTGCTTCCTGACAACAACCCCTTACAGATGCCTTGGGCTCACCATAAGAAATGGTACTGTGGTATGAATTAAGAAAATATTCTGGTAATATATTTTATATTAGTTTGAATTTAATATCCTTAATACACATATTGTATTAATTTACTAATACAATTTGAATACTTTAGCCTCCATGTATCTATATTAATTTAAACTCAAAATATTACTATATTATACTGTATTTTTCCTGTGTTGTTATCTATATGAACTGTTTCTGTTCTCTGGCCACATTCCTCTTTTATCTTTTAATTTTTGTAATATCTTCAAAATTTTGGTCAATAGCTTTGCAAGCCAATAGTGTTTGTGTACACACTTGGCTTCCCAAGTTATCCTTTGGAATTCAAATACAATGTCCCTATAGGCTGAATCAGAATGTGTATAAAATGAAGGAATTTAGCTCAGTAGCTGGGAGTTGAAAAAAATGTTTTGCTTGACTTGTAAGATTACCTGGCATGCAGTTACGGCTTCGTCTTGTTTTCCCAGAATCCTCACTAGTGCCAGGCCATGACGCTGAATAAACAGTTCACACTGCAAAAGCACGGAAAGTGAAAATTGACCAGAAACATTACTCACTAAATACATGCTAGTTACGATTTAAAGTGATTGAATGATGATGAGATAAAACTTACACAAGCTTTTTTTTTTAAACAAAACAGTGTCAGCCAATAACATTTTTTCCTTCTGATAGCTGCCTTTTTAGTTTTACACATGAAGCTAATGAAGCCAACAAATACAGAAAATGTACACACCAATTAACCATACTGAGTTGTTTAATAATCTTAAATACACTTGCCTATGCCGAGATTATAGAAATTCAGCTTCATTTCATTGTCAGCCATATTAACATACTAGCCATATATCCAACTGTTCAATTAATGATATAACAAAGGGTCCAATTTAGACCTGACTTATGACTTCTCTATACATTAAACATTAAACCAGAGCATTGAAAAGATTCTAAACTTAAAAAGTGGCTGCTTTTTTAGTTTTGCACTGGTGATTTAGCCAATAGGTAAAGAATGCTTACACTCCACTAACTGGCACTGTGCAATGCCTACATAAATGAAGTAATTTTAGTTCCTGACACTGTATGACATGCTGTTATCAGTAAACTGGGCAAAAGTTTAACACTTAAGCTAGAGAAGCTGTAGAAGCCAGCTTGAAGCCTGAATTTACAGTTTACATTTACGTTTAAAGTACTTTTGTCTATTTTTAAAGGAAACAGTATGTCATACAGCATCAGAAAACACAAACCAAGCCTATCTGAGATTACCTGATGAGATTTCATGTCAGTATGTTACTTTAGGCATGCAAATTGCAAGATGCTTAGGACTATATGCTTCTGTTACTTGTTAGCTACATTAGCACCAGTGAAAACCAACTATATGGTATATAGTTATGTATATAAGGAAAATGTTTTTATTTGAATTTTGGATAAATTATCAATTTTAATAAGAAAAGATACAATGCCAGTGTTATGACTTTTACCCCTGGAAGTGCGTTAGGGTGGTGAAGGCATGTCTTCCAGAGCATAGAGGAGGTCTGATGCTCAGTAGCGTTCTGGCCCAGGCCAATCTGGGTCAGGATCACCAGTGTTTTACAGGACTGACAGTCCGATGGCAGGTAGGGCACTGAAGAATGAGAAGTAGCAGAATGAGAAGTGCAAGAGTGGGTATGAGCTGACTGCACTGGAAATGTTTATAACAGGAGTTGTATAGCACTGAAATGAGAGAGAACTGCAAAAGTCTTGCAATTACAAAGTCATAAATGCACTTTATTTTCTCAAATTACCCATAGCAGGTCTCTGCTGTACAAGACACAAGTGTAGCAGCATGCATATCGTATGTGGAGTGGCAGAGGTGAGCAGGAAGTCAATGATCTGTTTGCCATATGTTTCCAGGAAGTTGTTGCACTGCTCTTTGTAGTGCTCAGGCAAGTAGCTGCAGATTTTCTCCAGAGCCTCCACTATACTTTTCTGCAACAGATTTCAGATCATCAGCTTTCAATATTAGGTTTGGGTCACCTTTAATGTGGTTTCTTAATCTTTTATCACATACAGTACGGTGTGAAAGGGACAATATTCTACATTTTGCTTGTAGAAAGTCTAAAATGTATAAAAAATATCCCTAATTAATTTTGACCATTTTTCCCCAAACCTTCTTAGTCTCTTAAACTTTTCATTGTTATGTCTTTAAGGCTGATATATGTGAATGATCTCTTGCTGCCCAGTATTATTCCAATATCACAACCCCAATGAATTCAAAATTGGCTGTTTTTGCAGCTTAGAATACTGTGCAGAATCAGAAACCAGCCAAATATATCAAGTTTTGTCCACTCTTTTGCTCTTATTATAGCTTCCATTTTTTTCAGGAGATTGCTTACCCCAATTACAAAAATCAGACTATAAAACCCTGTTATTTAAGATGTCCAGTATTGGTGTTCTTGTGCAAAACTTCTTCTTTTTTGTCTATTTTCTCAGTAACATTTTCTTGACAAGCTACACATCCTTTAAGGCCCAGTGTTTTCTCACCATGAATGGATAGACAGCAACACCTGTCAACACCTGTTAAGAGTGAAGTTTGATTTTCTTAATGAAAGATGAAAGCTTTATTATTTCTACTATTTCACAGTTTGGGTGCTCTGCCAGGCCTTGGATGGTTATTAAGAGTTCCAACTTCCTAAAAAATAAATAGCTTGTACTTGTACAGTATAATTGACTGTAAATTAAGTGAATAAAGAGTGGTCTCTGACTTTTTCACAGTACTGTAGTTTCCATAGATGGACTTTACAGTCAGTTTTTCAAAAAAGGGGCTCTCAAGTGAAAATTTGCAACACCGTATCCTCAGCAAACATGTAACTTTGGTTAAAAATATGACGATTTGGCTTACATGCAAGGCCTTCATCCCTTTACCCACTTTTTTCGGAGCACCTCTCCTATAGCTCGTAGAAGCACCTTTTTCTTCATTAAGTTTTTTCCAAAAAATCTAAGGAAATTTTGTTTTTCTATGATATGGCCGCTTCAGTAATGGAAACTTACTTCAGTTCTCTCCTTTGGCAACATATCTTCCAATTTTTTGATGATAAAAAGACAAAATGTGCACTGGGGACTGATTTGCACCTGTTGGCAGAAGAAAACATGGTGTGAATTTAGAAGAGGAAGTTCCAAGTAGCACAATTTAGATGCTTATCTAAAATCATAAAACAAACAACAAGATAAGCAGACATGCTATTAATCGGTGGTGCCCAACCCTTCTTCCTGCTGATCTACTCTACAGTGAGAGGAGACAGTGGAGCTAAACTGCTGTAGACAGAATAGGCGCATACACAGTTGCATATGAAAGTTTGGGCAGTTTGGTCAAATGATATGTTTTGTTGATTTTCTAAATTAAAGTAACTACATATCCTCTACATAGAACACACTTCCACACATTTAATGTTTACTGTTGCTTGGAAAAAAGAAAGCATAAAATGTAGCTGTGCAAACATTATGGCACATTTTAGATTTTATGTGGCAAATTAGCAGAAAATGCTATAATTACCTTTGTTCCCTGTAGAGGATCATTTATTTTCACTTAGAAAGTCAACAAAACATGACAAAAACAATAAATCAGTGTCAAAAAGACTTGTTTTTGGGGTTTCCATTTAAATTTCTTTCCATATGGACAGACTGGAGAGTAAACTTTAACAATGTTTCATATTACATCAAACTCTTTTACATAAAAAAAGTGAGGGATATTACATTTTCCATGATACAGAATTAAACTTTATAGGAGAGCAGGAGTAGAATTGGGCAATGCGGCTCAACCTAAATACATCAGTATACCTCATGACTAGTCCCTGTTGAAGGCTGTGCTTGGAGGAAACCACCTGCTTCCAGGCTAACATGAAGCACCCCTGGTGTTTTGCTTTCTTGCTGGACTGTACACAGTCCAAGCACCATGCAGATGTCACCCTCTTTATGTGTCTATGGACCAACACAGACATAGACATGTTTTAAATGACTTTCAATTGAATTTTCAGCAATGAGTGCATTCACTTTTTAGGCCAAAATAATGTTCTTTAAGGCCATTCTTAAACTTCTATTTATAGAAAACCTTTGTGTACTGTCTGTATTTCACCACTGTGTAAATGCATATATTTTGTCCAATCATGATATCTCGTTCAGTCATGTTTGTGCATTCAGTGTATTTTTTAAAAATTCTAAATTGTATGAAAATTATTCATAATCATCATGACATGAGACTTCAAGATACAATTAATACTAATACTAATATTAATAATTTCATTGAAATGTCAGGTCCAAAATATCAAAATGCTAATATTTACTCATCATCAGTCATTCAAGTTAAAGGAGTATGTGCACATGCTGGAGATGTACTTACAGCAAAGGAAATTAAACCTTTTATGACAACTGGCAGATATGTTTTCACTTTTTCAATACAGTCAGTAATGGCTGTTGTCCCTGGAAGACGACCACAAAGCTGAATCACAGAGTCTCTGATCAGCCCCTATAAACAAATTACAGTGCTGTGAGACCAAAGTTCACCTCCTGGAGATCTACCTTCCTGCAGGTTTCACCTCTGACTCAAATCTAAAATCTCCCTCAGCTAAATAAAGACTTCTGAAAGCAATAATTAGATGGTTCAGGCAGGGTTGATTAGGGTTGGAACGAAAGTCTGCAGGAAGGTCGATTTCCAGGAGCAGTTTGTGACCACTATTCTAGACGTTCTACGCACTACAGCAAGACAGCAATTTTCTCCACATTTATCCCAGCCACACTCAGCTATGCTCAGTTTTAGCTTATACAATGAAGCACACTTTTAGTTTAATGAAGGATTGATTTGATAAACTAGGTACTGCATGGTAACCATATCATTTTCCATATATTTTCCATATCCATTTTCCATATTTCCATATCATTTTCTCAAATGCTCAAGACTTTTGCCCAATGCTGAATGCTTTCCAAGATACTTTAAACCTTCTTCTTTGACTATCTTACTACCAAAGTGATTTCCTATGACCTTTGCACGAAACCGTTTTTGAACAATACGTGAAAGTCACGCCACAATTTTTGCACTTCCTTAAAGCTTCTAATAGGCCATACAGCCATGAAACATTTTCAGTTCTGCAAATAACGTTCTACAGAAGACATTTGCTTTTTGTAGACATCGCGCAATAATGTGATTTTGACATGGGAGAGATATGTTGGCCTTTACACATTATACAGCTTTTGATCATTCTTTAGTATCTCAGAAACGCATTGTGCAACCACCCTAGATAGATAGATAGATAGATAGATAGATAGATAGATAGATAGATAGATAGATAGATAGATAGATAGATAGATACTTTATTGATCCCGAAGGAAATTTAGCAAAACATTGTGCTGATAAATGGTTTTCCATATAATTTTCTCAAATGCTCAAGACTTTTGCCCAATGCTGAATGCTTTCCAAAATACTTTAAACCTTCTTCTTTGACCATCTTACTACCAAAGTGATTTCCTATGACCTTTGCCCGAAACCGTTTTTGAACAATACGTGAAAGTCACGCCACAATTTTTGCACTTCCTTAAAGCTTCTAATAGGCCATACAGCCATGAAACATTTTCAGTTCTGCAAATAAAGTTCTACAGAAGACATTTGCTTTTTGTAGACAATAGTGTGATTTTGACATGGGAGAGATATGTTGGCCTTCACACATTATACAGCTTTTGATCATTCTTTAGTATCTCAGAAACGCATTGTGCAGCCACCCTAGCAAAACACACACATCCATTCACTTACCTGTGTGTCTGGCTTGGAGAGCATGTCCAAAAAAACCTCTATGATCTTGGTGCAGTCATTGCAAGTGTTTTCAGCCTAGAGAGGAGAGTTAATTATTAGGTGGTCCTACATAGTCTTGGCCAAAACTTTAATTGCTTATGCGTTTTGCTGTACTCTGGTCAATATTGCAAGGAAAATCAATGCTGAAAAAGTGATAACATGGCATGATGATGCATCTTCCATATGCATCTGCTGTAGTTTGAACAGCCCTGGTTAAAAGTGTTGATACACATCCTCTACAAATAACATACTAAGTGTTTATTTGCTGAATTTAACACTTACACAAAACAAAAAACACAAAATATGGCCTGTGCAAATGTTATGACAATATTTACATTACTTTGTTTTATTATCTCATATTGAACTACATGCTTTGTTGAGTGTAACATATTGGGGATTATATAAGTGCCATAACTTTTGCACAGGCCAGATATTATGTTTTTGTGCAAAATAAATTCTAAACGCACTAAAATTTAGAAAAATGACATTTTACTTATTTTCAACAAAACATGTCATATGACTGGAGGTGTTCAAACTTTTGCATATGACTATATATTTAATGTTTATATTTACTTAAGTGTCTTGCGTAGTTCTACTGCCCTATTTATGAATCAATGAGTGTGTTGAAACTAAAATGTATATTTTTCTGCAGGTATACCACCAAAATGCTTGTGCAGCACATGACCATACATGGTACAAAAATGACTTTCGCAACCCCTTTTCAGGTTCAGAAAAGACAAATAATGTTGAAGTGAACCTCACTACAGCAACAAACACATTTTCAGATCCCCATTTAATTTTTTTTTTTTTTATGTCAATCAGTTTATAGATTGCACAACTCACACATGTGCACATGTAGTCTTGTTTAAAAGAAGTGAAACTCTTCCCACCCCACTGACTCGCTTTCTATGATAAAGACAGTTTTAAAAAAAGAACTGAGATGAAAGATCTTATGTACTGATATATTGCTTGCTGTGTTGCAACTTAAAATCAATTTCTATTGTTAATATATGTAGAAAACTTCCCTCATCTGAATGCATTTTCAGCCAAAAAAAAAGCCTCATATTTGGGTGCTGGGAAATGAACAAAATTGTTTAGTGCATATCTCCATGATATAGCAAACATTAGAACACACCCCTTTTAATTGTTTTGTCAATAATAAGTGCAAAATGAATGCGTCACTGTCCTGCAAAACCTGTTAAAACGCCAAAGACTTACCCACTACGGAAACGTAGAGGGGAACAGGGCACTATCCTACAAGGTTTTTTTAAATAAATATTTTTTAAAAGATTAAAAGATCGCTGCTGCACTAAGCTGTTATAACACCACTCAGAATTTTTGTTGTTTTTTGTAAGAACCATGACACCAATGCAATTTCTGCTTTCTTTTATTAGCATGCACTTTTGTCAACCCAACATTTAAATTCATACTCCTTTTTCCGTGCAAAGTAAAAGATGGTGAAAACTGACTGAAGAAAATAATTACGATGAGCTTACATTATCTGTGATCAACTCAAATAATTAGACAGTTATAATAATTGTAATAATTGTAACAGGCATATAGCCAGACAAAAGAAGAGTTACCATTGAGAGGCTGGACGTTTTCAGTGGTGGAGAGTGGGGTCCTATGATTCTTGCTTGTCCTGTAATAAAAAGTCACACAACACTGAAACACTCACACAGTCATCACCACAGCTGATCTGACAGAGGAACACAAGGGTACAGCTAAATAGAAAAGAACCTACAGATTTGCAAGAACACAAAGTTATTACATTCAGACCAAACAGCCCTAATATACCGCCCCATACAAGGGGTATGGAGTGGGGCAGAGTTACTCTTCATTATTTCACAGACATTTGTTTAAATGTTATTTATCAGTGGCAGAAAAACTCACTAAGACTATGTAGAAGAGATACTGAGATAAGAGTTGAAAGATGAGACATAAAAAAGGAATTTTAAAAAAGACTTAAAAAAGGGAACCCCCTCCTAACCTGGGCCACATCAGACAACAGAGCTTTGAACTAGTACAGCAGAGGTTTACAGTTAGGATTAAAGAGAAGCACTTGGATCAAACTGGAGAAATGTCCATGAGATAAGTCAATGACTAATGTTAGAAGTCTGTCAGAAACCAACAGTGGTTAAAATGCATATAAAAACAGCAAGAAGTAATATATATATATATACACACACACACACACACACACACACACACACACACACACACACACACTTTGGCTTGTATTTGAACATGAACGTTTATATTCATTGTATTTTTAAATATACGATCATTGAGAAATTCATGCCTGCAACACTTTCTAGAGACTTGGCCAGGGATTGCAAGGGATTTAAGTATTTCACCTCATTCAGTGCATAAAAGAAAATTCAGGGAACCTTCACAAAATTCAGAGAAATCTTCATGCAAAAAGGAACTGCATTAAAAAAGTTTTGTTTCTGTGATAGATGATCACCACATGAGGTCAGGAATGCTTTGAATAACCGTTCTCAACGAACATATTATGTATAGCAGAAGCCATACTTCAACAGCATCCAGAAACGCTCACATCTTCTCTGTGCTTGAGTGCATCTGAAATGTACTTATGTATGGTGGAAATGTGTATTGTGGTCTGACAAGTCCATCGATCAGATTATTAATGGAAATAATAGATGCTTATTTCAACATAACGCTAATCTACATTCTGCATGTGATCCAGATAACAAGGACCCTGCAAGTTTGCACACCTGAACACTTCTGTAACGGAGGACGGGCAAAATATTCTGCTTTCAAAGCTGGATCACTCCGTGACTTCAGTTCTGTTAAAAGGAAAGGTGATGCAACACAAACGCTCCCCTCACAACTTTTTTGGAATGTGTTGCTGCCACCAAATTTGGAATGATTGTACATTTACAAACAAAATATTCGTAAAGTATTTGAACTAGCATAATTTACAAGAAAGACTTGTGTAGCCAATATTTACAAAAATGTACAAGAATTATTTGTAAATGATTTTAGACTAAATAACAATTAAGATGGTTTTCATCCTTCCTTCCTAAAGCAGAGGAAAATATTTTATGGTCATCAGTAGGATTTCTTACTGTATAGCTACGTGGAGAAATGCAGAGGTCGAATAAGCATTTCTGCAAAAAAAAAAAAAAACAAGCTAAATATTTTATGAGGATTCAGCCTTTATATGATTGCACGAAAAAAGTGCACTTAAGAAACCCTTTTTAAAACCTATTATAGTGCGCGTAGTGATTCTATAACAGAATAAAGGTCCAAGGTAATAACAGCGTTCATCAGTACTGAGAGCAGTTTATTAAAACACACAACTACTTAAAAATCAAGACCACTGATTTTATTTACAGATGGAAAATCTGTCAGGACACAGCAGATGACAAGCTGAAGACAGAGCATAATTAACAGCACTAATGGTAACAAGTACGTCCAGTCATTGGAATCACGTGCTGGTTCATTTATCATTACTGCCAAAACGGAAATAGCAAGACTGCTATTCCATCTGGCCAAAGACTGCATGCACCACAAACGAGCTACAAATCAAAGTCCAGACCTCATCTTACCTGCTGGCAGAACACTCGCAAGGGCGAGCAGACATATCGCAGCAGATCCCAGCAGCATGGTGTAAGTTAAGGCTGAAATGCCAGTCCGGGGGTTGATGTAAGAATGAAAATGAAGCCCACTGCAGTTATAGACAGCATTACACGCCCAAATAAGAGGCAGCAACGAAGGAGGAGGGATGGAAGGCGGCCTAGTTTCGCTTTTAACCAGTCAGATTCAGCGTTGCTCGCTTTGCTAACTGAAACTGCTTGTTTACGCCATCAAGCACATCTTAGACGCGGCTTCTCAGCCACCCGCATTCCACAAGACCCGCCTCCTGCGCTAGGATTGGCTACTAATGTCTTGCCTTATGGCTGTATTACTTTTTAACATTCTTCATACAAAATACATAAAGTCTTTATAATCATTTTCATAATATCAACCATGGGCATGTTTCAGCTGCATCATGTCTTACTAAATAGGCCTACAAACTATTTGTATATCAGATCCAAAAGCACACTGAAATTAGTATTATAGCCTAGAATTATACACTATTCACTCACTCACTCACTCACTCACTCACTCACTCACTCACTCTCTAAGCCGCTATCTTCGCGGGGGTTGTTGGAGCCTATCCCAACCCTGGGCAGGTCGCCAGTCCATCACAGGGCACAATTAAACATTGAATATTAATTATTTCAGTTCCGTCAGACTCGTGGAGATTCTTGTCTTAAATTCACCCAAACTGCCTAGTTAAATACACGAAGATACACATCACACTGTCACACACAACTCGAAGTATCAGCTGTAAACACAGGAAAGACTGCAGCAGAAGCGTGAAGTGAGAATTCTGTTTCCCGGCATTACGACAAACACTGCTTCTGTGCTACGATTGGCTAGTATCCTGCCTCCTGCGCTACGATTGGCTGGTATCCTGCCTCCTACGCTACGATTGGCTAGTATCCTGCCTCCTGCACTACGATTGGCTAGTATCCTGCCTCCTGCACTACGATTGGCTAGTATCCTGCCTCCTGCGCTACGACCCATGACCCAGCCACACCTAGCGCAGATGTGTGAAAATAATGCACATTATTCATTTGGGCTTTTTTCGTGTCCTCCAGTGTGTAAAATGTGCGAATAATGATTGGATCAAAATGTACATATCGTTATTGTGATCATAAATTAGCTGACATCGACTACAGCTGTATGGCTGTAAAACGCACACGGTGATTGTTATGATACAGCTGACGCGGTCGAACCTGGACTGTAAACCATGTAATTTATGAATGAAATAAGAGGGCTAGACCGTCTTTTTCTGTATGGTGAGGAAAAATATTTGTCTGTCTTCCACTGACTCCCTTCACTCCCATCGATTGGTGACATGAATGTGGTTTATTTAGTGACGACAAAGCTCCGCAAAGCACATCTTCCACATTGTCTGCAATCACACTTCAATCTGTCTTTTGTTTAACCATATATTGTCTAGCTTGAATTTTACACGCAATAAATGGACAATAACTCGTATTTATTAACAACACAAGCTCACCACGAGCAGGACTTTGGCAGCTGTCTGGTGGACTATAGTGCCAGGCGGTGGACCAAGTACCAAGTACATTTCTAGATTTCTGTTCGTGTTCTTTGATAGACACATAGAATTGTATATTTTGGACATGCGCAGTGTAACTATAAGTTATTAACAATGACAGCAACTGGGAACAATATCACATTAAAATAAAATGTCACATATGCCTTTGCTAGGAAAATTATAATTAACCTAAAATTGAGCCTTGTGGGAAACCATACTTTGGCACAATTTGAGAATTCGTTGTTTATTAATGACTGCAAAAATTCTTGCTTAGTCAGCATTTCTGAATTCCATTCCAGCCACTGGGGTAATAATACTGTAATAATAAGTATTATTATTGTTGCAGCCAATATGCTTTAAATGTGATATGAATCTACATTTCTTCTTTTTTCTTTCTTTCTTCTTCTTTCTTTTCATTTCAAATACATTTCATCAGTCTCATTCGACTTGTACTCCTGTTTTAATCGACCTATAAAGCTTGTTTATTGCTTCATTTCAGTTTTGCACATGGCCAAGTCAGAAAACCTTTCTCGCAGAGCGCGTCTAACTGGCTAATATAAACTGATCTGAGCTGCAAAACTATAAGACATTCGCGAGATCGCTCTGAAATTCCCACCATACTTTCTGTTATATTGAATAACAAACATCTCTGATTTTTGCACTCAGGTCACTGAATGACCAGTGGAACAATTTGTTGCATTAATTGCGCTGTTTTGTCTTTGGGTGGCCTCGAATCAAAGGAAGTCCATGTTGTACGCTGGTAGTAGGAGCTTCGCGCCTCGTGCATATAAAAGCGTGCGCGGTTTCGAGAGACACTGAACTTGACAGCTCTACTCTTGTTCCTTCTCAGATGTGCCTGAAGGATCAGAGGAATTCTTTAGGGGCTGCAGAATGACAGGGGTCATCAAAGGCCAGCTGGATGCTTTAAAAGCCTTGTCCAAGTCCCAGACTACACAGCAAAGCGAGAAAGCAGAGGTACTGAGAAGATCTCCCCTCGCATTCTCCTAGCTAGCTGCAACATTTCGACTTTTAGCGTATATTAAAGACACATCTTGTAGCGATGGGTCGGATGGCATTTCTTCCCGCTTTGGTATTTGCTCTAGCAGGCCTCGGCTGCATGGGGATCCAGCGCAAGACAAAACCTCGTTCAGGGCTTTCTAAGGCAACCAGTGAAGGGTATAGTGTTGCTGCGCACCATCCCTACAGGTACCCATTGTACATGATGCAGCTCTATCGAGACTACAAAACTGTGGACGCAGAGAAGAGCAGCACAGCCAGGGATGCCAGACCAAGTCTTCATCAGTCAGACTCTGTGCTTAGTCTGGTCGCTAAAGGTAGGCACTGGAAATATTAACATGTAACAGTGTGATGGGTTTATATTTTATTAGACTGTTCACGGGGAAAATTCTAGCTAAATTATGCTGTGTATAAAATAAATAATCATTATGTAATATTAATTGTTATCTTTAATCGTTTTAATTGAACGTAAAATATAGTGTTGCATTCATTTCCAAGCAGTCCTGTGATTTGCATGCAGGCATAACATTTTAATATTGGTAGTTTAATCGTGTTGGTCGTAATATGCAGATAAAGATCCTACGTCGAAACCTTTACTTCTGAGCTGGCATAACGATACAAACTGAGTCATGGACACATGATCAGTGTCAGAGGTTCAGGCTGGTGCCCTGACACTTGTGGGCCGTATCACTTCAGGCTTCATTATCGGACTCGTGTTATCGCCTCCTGTCTGATCCTCCACTTTTACAACTCAGCAGTGTCAGGACCTATTCGACTTTAAAGGGTTTCTCCGTTTTATGTGTACGGGTGTGTGTATTAGCCCATCAGACGTCTGTTACAATGGGACGTTCAATACACATCCCCCCTCCTCTCCCACTTTCCCCATGGAGGCCTAGTCTGTTGACATTTGGCTGGAGCACTTTACTCTGGCAGAACCTGTAGGCCATCAAGTTTATGTTTATTCCATCTTGGTTTCTGCTATGACCACGTTTATTCACCTTAATGGTTTAATTGACCCGAACGTGCTCCGCCCACAAACGTGCTCCTCCTTAGCTTATGTCCCGAGGTGGGACCTACAGGCTTTACAGAAAGTTGACTAGCGCACTATCAACGGCTTCCCGGGGCGTGGTGCATTTCTAATGGTGTTTATTTTGTATACAGAGGAAGGGCAACATAATTAAGTTGTATTTTTATTGTTATGTAACTGAGCTAAAAGATTTTTGTTTCGTTGGCAACACAGTCTAGCTATAACAACCCAGTCTAGCTTAGCAGTGTAGGAGTTTAGATTTTAATATAGCGTTTATTAGGTTTTAGTATAACGTATTTAATATTATTTTCAGATGTTATTTTCATGTACGTATACTGCGTTACAAACCTTGGCCTGAATAAGATTTTGTCAACATTCTGCAAAGTTTGTAAAACCTCACGACATACTATTGACATAGTGCACAATATATGAATGAAACTGCTAAGCAATTCGATTCAATACTGCATGTTGTTCATTCCTGCGGGCGGAGCATGGACAGATTTACTTTTGCTGTCTTTAACGGCTGCCCGTCTTTTTTCCTCCAGACTGTCAACAGATAGGTGAGAGATGGACGGTCACTTTCGACCTGTCCTCCCTTTCGTCCAGTGAAGAAATTCAGCTTTGTGAGCTTCGCTTCCGCGTACCCGCGTTCGCCGCGTCCAAGCGGGCAGTCGTGGATCTCTACCACTCTCGCCAAGACGACTGCGAGCCAGACGTCGAGCATTGCCGTGAAGAGCCCATCTTTCTCGGGACCATAAAGCCCACAGCCGTCGACACAACCTCCTCCTCCTCCTGGCGAGTTTTCAACGTGACGGCTCTGCTCACGTACTGGCTGCGTCGAGAAAGCAGCGAGGAGCCGAGTCAAACTGACCGCTTCCCTCACGGTGAGTATTCCACATCAGAACAAGAGGAGGAGGCGGAGGTGGGAGTAGAGGACGCCGTGGAGGGGAGTGGAGGAGATGCGGTCGAGCCTGTACCAGTAAAGCACCGCAGCGTCTGGACGCGCAAGATCCGCCACCCCACCGCAAACAGGGTCATGGTCGTAGTGTTTTCGAAGAGCACGCAGGCTCGAGGTCAGGTGCGCGCCCCCACTCTACTCCGCGCAGTGGAACACTCCAAGTACGTCGTCCTGCAGCGCCCCGGTGACGTCACCCAGAACCGTCGGCACAAGCGGAACCGACTAGAGATGGACCATTTTAGGCCGGTCCTCGGTGAAGGCGTGACTGGCTCTCCTGCGGTGTCCGCGCAGAGACCGCTGTGCAGGCGAGTGGACATGTGGGTGGACTTCGACCAGATCGGCTGGAATGAATGGATCGTGCACCCCAAGCGATACAATGCGTTCCGCTGCGAAGGGGAATGTCCCATTCCGCTGGATGAATCCTTCAAGCCCACCAATCACGCCTACATGCAGGTAAGTCACCCCTATGGTCTAGACTTCCCTGTAATGACAGATGCGTTAGCATCGTTTATCCATCATTCTAATTACAGAGATAAGAGGAAAATCACAAATCAAGTGATGACTTGTTAGTTGAAGAGATCAGGGAAACATGTCTTTTATCCATCAGCCAATGATACGTGGCCGAAGTCAGAGTAGCTCAACTGGAAGTTGCCATTGGGAATTGAAATGGGACTGTTTTTTTTTCCTCACAGAGTCTCCTGAAACTCTATCATCCGGAGCGGGTCACCTGTCCGTCCTGCGTGCCCACTCGTCTCAGCTCGCTCTCTATGTTATATTACGAGGGCGATGACGTGGTTCTGCGCCACCATGAGGACATGGTTGTAGAGGAGTGTGGCTGCCACTGAAGGGAACAGCTGAAAGACTTAGCTTGTAGTCCATTCGTATTCAGACAACTCTTTCTTTACTGCAGCCTGCCAGATGTGGCGCAACAGTCGGGGCTTGTCTCAAAAATGGTAGAAAATACTGCGCTCAGCAGTGAATGATCACTGATGCTCCTGGGAAACAGCCTATTCACTTTATGGTTCTTTCATGGGCTTCTTTGTTGGTGTTACACATTACCGTTACACACTGTTTTAGGAAATCAGTGACTTCCTAAAAAAGTAGGAAGTGAGTTACTTATATATGTTAAAAAAGGCAGTATCCAAGATGATGCCAGTCTATTGGTAGAATGGAAATATTTAATATGTAAATATGACACATTTTTAAAAATATGTAGTAGTTTTGGACTTTTTAATTTTAATGAATGTACAAAATGTATATAGTATGTTTTCAATAAATCTGTATTTATATTACTAAAATGTGTATAATACATGAAATGTTCCAAAGCCTTTATGCATTGCTATTCTTAAAAGACTTTTTATATTTTGTATGTGTACAAAGCAGTAAAGCAAATATTCAGTAATTTTTTGTGAACACAATTTTTTTAGAAAACACTCAACATATTACAGGCCCTCTGATAAAGTTACCACAAGACTCCTGTAAACTAATGGATCATCCCTCACAAACAGCAGGAATCAATGGGAATGATTGTGGATCAGGTCTTTCAGACTTTTTTGCTGTTACTAATGGCATTCAATATTCAATATATAGAGACAATTTAAGGTGTCATCATTCATTATTATCAGTCTATGTGTCAATAACAGGGATCATTCTTTCAAACAGAAATGGCTTGAGCTGATGAGAACTGATGCCTAGCTGAATGGCTTATGGTTGGCCTTTATTTCAATTGTAAAGTGCTGCTTTCTACACTGATATGTTTTTCTTACTCTGTAGGCAATCCTAGTACAGATATGAATAAAAACAAATAAACACCTTGACACTATATGGCAGTTCTGCACTGTCTGCACAAATCTTCATGCAAACATAAATATTTCTTAAGAAAAATGGTACAATCAATATAAAATGAAAAAAAAAAACAATAAATAAGAATGACTATTTGAGAAAAGTATTTTTTTAGAAAGACATAAATCTGACAAAACAGTCTGACTTGTCACACAGTGACTATTAGCCATTAGTGTAATGATTTTACATCTACAAGGACCAACAAAGTATGAGTGTCTAATAGAGTGGACAGTGAGTAGACACAGTGTTTAAAAATTCTCCACTGCTGTATCTGATCCAGTCGTACCAGCACCAACACACACTAGCACCCCATCACCATCTCAGTGTTACTAAAGTGCACCTATTTAGAAAGCAGAGCTGACAAAATGGACAATGAGCATAGAAACAAGGAAGTGGTCACAATGTTATGCTCATCTGTGTATGTTACTGTTCTGATATATAAGCTCCATCCATAATTGCTGTTATGTGTTTAGATCTAATGTTTAGATGCATAACTGGTTATTTTTAACAAGGATTGTGAATCTGGGAGGAGTTTTGCAAAGCTGCTTGGGTGAAAGAAATTGCAAAAAAAATTGTGAAGTTTGAAGCTACAGTGGGGAAGAATCTCAGAAGCTGAAAAGCTAGAAACAACAAGATGTCAGTGACTGGCTATGCTCTGGTCATCTGTCGTTCAGGCATGACTTGTTGACACGTTGATTTGACCATTAAAATCAGTCAGATGAAGACTGATTTCAGGTCTCAGTCTGCTCCCTTAAGTTCATCTGCACTTAGAAATTAGAAACTAGCTAGAGACAAATATAAACTTGAAAACTCCATGGAAAGACTCCATAGGAGGCCATGAAAACTGAAGATGAAAATGAACCAGTGTTCATTTCCACTCCCCATAGAGTACAGTGAAATGACAGTCACAGTGAGGGAGCAATGACAAGGTCAAGTAAAAATCAAAGAAAACCTGCAAAATAAGGCTTATAAAGGCAATTCACCAATTTTTTTGCATAGCACTTCTTTATCTTCTCTAAAGACCAAATTGTGGGCAACAGTGGCCCAGTAATCTTTGTTCAATCAGCTGCAACAAGGGAAAAAACTCCCTGAGCACAGCATGAGGAAGCAAGAAGTTTCAGAAGTTCTGTTTAAATGAGGCTTTTAAAAATGACATCGTCTTTGTATCAACAAAGTAGTCCCATTTGAGCAGTTACTTTCAATGTCCAAATAAACAGCAGATTTCAGATAAAAGTCCAGGACTTCAAGACAAAAGAGGTGAAGACATTTGTTAATTTGTGGGTGGGTGGGTAGTTGTGCATTTTGGGGAACTGAGAGTGTTTCTAGCATTTGAAAGGTGGGTGGTATCTGGAGGTGTGTGAATCATCACATTGTAGAAAGAGGTTATTACTAGAGTTGGGTGGTCTGAGGGTTGGTTGTTACAGAAAGTGACAAACAGAAGCAGCTATGTGAATTGAACACACCACATGTGGTGCTCTCTTGTTGTTTTTGCACATATCAATTAAATGTAACATGGCAAGACATACTGAAAAGAGTGGCATCTGTACAGTACATTTTACAATATGTTTATTTATTATGCATGTTGTAGATTTAATCAGGAGATACTGGTTTATTCTATTTCCAATCAGAGAATTTAAATATTGCACATATATATTGCATTAATATAGCAAATATTGCACTGTGGAAAGTACTTAAATGATATCACCAATTGTTAAAATTGCTGTATAATTAGACTGTTAATATATAAAGTTATTCATCAGAGTAATTTGATGTGAAACAAGCCATTCTGGGGGGAAAAAACGTAACAAATTTACGGTAAAGGAACCAGAAGTGTTAAATGTATGTAAAAGCTCATTACACAAAATGGTAACAAATACACTGCCTGATGTCTGAAAACATATTTTGGTGGCAAAGTACATGCAGCACGCTGTATGGCAAAACTGTTCTCAAAGAAAGCATATTTTTGTGGATTTATCATTATTTTACATTTCATAAAAATAGAATAAATAATAAATAACAAAAGCTGCTGGTGAATTAGTCAGTTTGGATAGTAAATAAAATCACCATATTTGCATGATAGACTTTGTGACCCCTGGTTTTTATGACCACTGTAAATAAATCTGAGTTGGTAGTTTTTTTACATTGCATTTTGTATCAGTCAGAATGACTTTGATTCACATCTGAACAATTGAACTATGCAGAAAGTTAGAAAACTGTAGTGGTGTTTATGTTAAAGGAAACCACACTTAGTAAGTAGACTTAGCTGCTTCTATATTGAAAGTGAGATCTTACTACTGAAAATGAAATAATAAACTGTGAGAATTTCCCTGTTGTTGAGAATTTCCTCATTGTGGGACTAATAAAGGACTATCTTATCTTAAACCGTGTGATTCTGTTACTGTATAGAGTACAATGTGTAAATATGTAGCAGCTTGTGTTTTTTTGCATTAGTTTATAAAGCAGATGATGATAGTACAGGGCATTTTAGACAGTAACACAGGTTTTGAATTTATACAAAACAATTTGAAAAAATAACTAGTCTTGAACATTCAGAGGTCGTATTGCTTTGAGATAATGACAACACAAGGCCATTTGTGAGTATTAATTTATTAATCCTGTAAATGTTCATATTTTTCAGCTGGTGTACAGGGTAAGTCATCTATACATATATCTTAGGTCAGATAATGTCTGATCCAAGACCTGCATATAGGTATCTTTTGATTGTTTTCCTTCTTCCATAGCAATAAAAAATAAAATTAAAGAAACAGAAAGACCCTCAGGGCCTCTTTATTTCCCAGGTAGCAGGCATTCCTGTCTCTTTTGCTAAGATGCTATAGGTACATCCATAACAGAACTCTAATCCCCAGAAGTATAATAAATTCCCATTAGCAATTGCAAAGCATTCTAGGTAAATATATATGGATGTATATTATATATATATATTTCTCTGTATATATATTAAAAACATTTTTTTGTGCATGTGCGCATTCCTTTTCATGAATAATATGCTATTGCATTACTGATTTCAGTCCATTCTCTAGACGTTAGGAGTACAAGTGTTCTCTAGTTTTTGCAACAGTTTACATTTTTGCACGTAAATCAGTTTGATCACTGCATTGACATCAGCCCACTGTGTGGTTTATTTAGAACCCCTTCTCTTTTATACACTCCATTGGACTGGGCTGATTTTCTGATCATTGGATCCCTGCAAAGGCTATGTTTTTTAAATTGAACGGGAAGGAAGAAGCCATGAAGGGTTAGAAGGAGGTCATACTTAATATATTTTACATTCTTTCATACATAATATTCATACTTTGAACCCTAGGTCGATTTCCCAAATTAACATCCCAGAATTCATGAACAAAATCACATCAGTTTCTGTGCACATCAAAAAATTCTATAATAACAAAACAATAACAATAAACGAAAGAAGGGTCTATGAGCTAGAACATTTTCAGGCCTTTATCAATATGAGCCTTGGCTTCTACTGCCACTTAGACATTCAGAAAACCTGTATTTAAAAGACTCAGCAGTGAGTTCAAGAGAAAAACTACCATAGTACTGTTATGAGTCCATTAAAAAGATTTTCTTTCAAAATGGCAATTAAAATAATCTCAAAATAAATAAAAATAAGCTTTGTACATCACCTGTCCATGGACAAAAGATTAAATAAAGTACAAAAAGGAAAAATGGGTAAGCATGACAAGTAATTGCAATTAGTGAATTTGTTGTACACAAAACAATGCTTCAGATCGTAAGTATTCTTTTCGAGTATTGTTATGAATATATCAATGACATTCTCTCTATGTAATTGTATTTAATATGTTGGGAAACTTTGGATATAGTAAATGTACCCTGGTTAGGGATATCAATAACATTCTCTCTAGGTAATATATGTGTTAAACATTGCAGCCAGTTTGGATACAGTAATTATATTACCATATAATAATGTCAGTAAATAAGATCAAGCTGCACAGAATAATTTTGTAATATATTCACTACATACATTGGTTAACTTACAGCATTACAACCTTTCAACAGTTTTGCGTTTTCCAAGTTTGGCATTCTATTGGAAAATACAACAAATAAACTGTACATATCCATAGTATTCATACTACAGAAATGTATGCATTTACATACACACTATTCAACAGATTGTTTTGGCATAGCCAGTAAAAAGACTGGTAAAAAGCTGTCTTTTGTTATTGATAGTGAGTATCATTTAACACATTGTGGAATATTCTACCTGACAACTTTATTGGGTTTGAGATGCTTTTTGTGCCCTTTGCAATGCTACTTTTCTAAAAATACATCTATAATATCTTATTCCTCAATGCTCATGTAAGCATAACTAGCCTGTTGATGTGCCGTTTAATGTCAGTTTGGTTTTAGTTTTCATAATTCTTTTGATGAGGGTTTGTTAGGAGTTCAACATTTTTGTGATAATAGGATTCATATGTTATACCCTAATGTACAGGCTCTTATTTAACTGGAAATTTGCTAAATATTCTTGTAAGGTGTAATTTTGTTACATTCAACTAAGGTATGAGGTACAGTGCTCTAGGCAATGGACAGCTAATATGTTCTGACATCATGTCTATTCGTGGGTAATGCTACATTTCTAAGTAAAATATAATACTGGGTTGTTTGCATAATCCTCAGAGGACTGCTCTAATGTGAGCTGTCCACCCTGATATGTTTTTTATGTCACATTTCTCTGAAAGCTTCGGCACTAGGGTTTATGGTGCATTCATGTGTGTGATGGGGTTATGAGTGATGATAAGCATAGTTTTAGGATAAAATACCTTCATTTGAACATTTACTTTATGAGTAAAGAACATCAAAAAGGTCAAACCCTAAATCCATTGGTGGATGAAGGAAAAATGAATGGCACCAGACAATTTAATACTAAATTAGTTCCTCTCACTGATTTTCTTCTGAAAATGTGGACTGAGTAAGTGTCTTAAAGTTTGATAACTATTAAGCTCACATCCTTTCTGTATTTAAGTATAAGCACAAATGATGCTGTACTCCCTACACCAGTAAAGCCCTATCTTTATTTTTGGAATAAAACTTTGAAATATGTGGAATAGGCATTTTTGAAATTCAGGGTTGGAATTTTCTGTTCACCTGTTTATCTGTTTACCAGGTTGTGCCTGTAAAAAAAAACTTCAAAACTTTGCTCCAAATAGTTTCATAGTTATGCATATTTAAGGCCTGTATCCTACATTTTTCTTGTATTTTATTTTCTGCCTAATGAAATGAAACCATTACAAAAATGGTCATAATTCATTTTTACATGACCATTTTCCAAAAAAGTCACAAAAACAATGAATTCGAAACAGACTGTTTCTGCAGCTTAATGTCCATAGAAAGACCATATGGACTGGGTAGTGGATGGTGCATTTGAAACTTCAACAATGTTTACATATTAGTTCTCATTTTCAAATTTATTTAAAAAAGTGAGAAAAATGGCAGTTTTCCATAATATGGGTCCTCAAAATTTTGCGCTAACACAATGACTGAACTGCTCTGAAATATTAAGTAGGTATAAACATAACAGTGAGAATAATATTTAATTTTGAATAAAAAATGTTCATGTTAATATACTCCAACAGCATAAACTAATGTAAAACATGATTTAGAACCTGAGGGAATGACCTTTAAAAATTCAGAACTCAAAAGTGATTTGGAGCAGTTTTGAAATTTTGCATGGTTCCATGAGGTAAATAGAAGCTATTTCTTAATATTTTTTTGGAAATGTAAGTGAGTTGTCACATAACTCCCCGTGTCTCCCTCAGAAGGGGACAAAAAAATACATAGCCACACTCCCACAATGACACAATTAATATAGTGCTTGTATGAACTACCTCATTGTGGGGAGAGATCTGAGGTCTGTATATTTATAAAAAAGAGAGTGTTTGCAAGTTTTGGTCTAGCATCTGCTTTAAACAATTGAGGTTATAATCTCTTCTATGCTTAAAAGCTACATTAGGAAAGTTCCTGTGTGGAACTGTGTCTGACAGCACAGAAATGTGTGAGTGTGTGAGTATGTGTGTGTGTGTGTTGGGGTAGTGTGCCTTTGCTGGGACAGTGCTACAGTCTAGTCACAGTGTTTAGTTGCTAAGTGTCTTTGCTGAGCTCAATAAAGAAAAATGGCACTGAAAAGACTGTCAGTATTTGCAACATTACACACATCAACATGTATACTAGTCTACTATAAGAACGGCTGCTCAGTTTGAGTTTCTGACACAAGATTACCCCAACTTGCTATGCAGCTACAAGAAAGTAGAATCAAACTACTGAAGATATATACCAACACAGAAAAATGCCCAGTGAGGAAACTATGTCATTCTTGTTTTGAAACGCTATTCCATACTGCATTAAAAAGTTACTGGGAGTAATGTCAATAGGTCTTTATTGTCACTTTCTTGTTTTATCTCACTTTGATTTGGTTATGTATCCTTTGGTGTCCCAAAACATTCAGCCTTAAAAAAATTGTGCAATAAACAAATGATACATAATTATGTAAACTGTGCAATTGATGAATGGAAAAAACGGATACTGAACTTTCACACTTAGGCAGTACTTCTAGTACTTGCCCCAAATACATCTTATCCTATGTCCCACTCAATTACTCAATTACACCTCCATAATACAATATGGGTAAATAAAAGATTAGTTTTAGAAATAGACTTGGAATATCTTGGAATAATATCCCTCCATGCACATGGGTACATAGGTAAACCACAGATACACACCTGCAGTTTGATGTCTATTGCATCCAGGTGGTTACTGACAGCAGTATTTATATGTAATCATGTTTCTATAAAAAAAGAACTTAACAGACGGTTCATGGTTTTTTAAAAATCTCAGTCTGATAATACTCCTTTTCCTTGTACAGTAACCCATGTCATCTCTGTGTATTGCCAATGTTAAATATAAAAATATAAGACAAAAAGAAAGACCTAATGAAAGTTTCTTGGCCAATGGCCATTTCTATTCATATTGCCTTTCTGGTATAGGACACAGCATCTTTTACAGGAAAACTAAACCTGAGCTACTGATATTGTTTGTAATGGAAGACTTGGTTGCTACATATGCACTGAACAGAAGTATTTGTCAGTTTTGTGTTTGTGTATGTGTGTGCTCCCCTCATGACTAGAAGTTAACATTCTTTCACTCATGCTATGCCACTTGCAAGTAATAATACCCTCCATAAACCTCTTGTCCACTATGTATCTCAAAGAAAGGCAGTTGAAGAGCAGCATGACGTCCAAAAATAATATCTATGGCAGGCAATCCCTTTACTGTTTTTCCCAGGTGAAAGGATGAAACGAAACATTAAAAAAGCAGCAAAAAAACCTCAGGTGCAGGATATTTAAAAAACACAGAAGCGGAAAATCATTCCCAAAATCTGTCTCAAGCAACTATTTTGGATATTGACATTATACATGTCTGATCTGAACCAAACAGGAACAACGGCAGAGAAGTTATCAGGACAACAGCAGCATCCTCATCGCATTTTGATAGAATAGTTTCTTTTTTTTCTTTGCGTTTTTTCTTTTTTGGCTGTAACATAAACCACACCCACAGACACAACGAACATTCATGTAGTATTTGAGTGCATATACTGCGTTATGTACAGTACCAAGTGCTAGAAGGACAATTTTTTCCAAGTGTGATAATATTCAAAAGTTCTACATTAGAATGAGCTACAATGCATTTTTATTGGAAGACTCAAATTCGTAAGAGCTGGAGGGAGAACTGTTGCTTGTTTTGATGTTGCTATGTGGTTGTACTAGCTTTTTGCATATCCCTTGTGAAACTTGTTCTTTCTAAAATACAACATTCTGGGCTGGCATCCTGGTTTTGATAGCCCCAAAAATCCCTGACCCACTCTGTGGGGCTAACTCTTGTCACTTTTCATGCCCTTAAACAATCATGAGTCTCATAATCCTTTGCTGTCTGTGGTGTAGGTAAAGGCAGGCCATGCGACAGCACTCTCACATGCTGATACAGAAGATTATAGGAAGCACTTTCCGGATGCTTTTTTTTTTTTTTTTTTTCCTAGATTCAGTTTTCGTTTTATATGAAATCATGCCTCTAGCCTAGTTCTTGTTTTAGGTATGTTTTAAAAAGAAGTCATAAAAGCCATCTATTGGTACTGGCGTCCACTGCCTGCTTTCAAACTCTCCAGTTTCCACTTTTCTTCAGCACCTGCTGCCCATCATGTGTCTACGAGAAAAGGTTTTGGTGTGGGAGACAAGTCCTAGGATGAAGAGAGAGATAAAGCGAATGTCAGATGAACCACAAGCATAAACAATGTCCATCGATGCTATGTCCATCGAACAAATGACTGAAAATTCAACGATAGGAAGGTGCCAATTAGCTTCAACTGGCAATACTAGCTTTTATTATTTATGGCATCACTTGTTTTACTTACTTTTATAGATTCCCTATTCCTTCTATGGATTTTTTTTGTTTTTTTCAATAGCAGTATAGAGATACCAGTCTATGAAGTTACTGTTAGCAAAAAGAGGCTTTAATGAGAATATGTAGCATTATTCCCCATTCCATTGATTGGACTGCTAATGTTCATGCATTATTTCATGGGCATCTGCTTGTGCTACATCAGGCTTACATTCACATCTGATGTATGAATAGTACTGCTAGCCACTACAAACTTAACTTAAAAAAGTCAACTGTAAATAAACTTTTCAGTAATGGTGTGTTCTGCATGCTATTGCTAACAGTGCTATTCAAACTTTATTTAACCCCTTGAACCTGTGATTTACTATTCAGTTGCTATTCTTAAAATTATGATTAACGTAAATATTCAGCAGCTACTGTGAAATTTACATCATCACCATCTTTGAAATAGCAACATAAAAAGCATTTTTACATTTAATATATATATTAATATTACTTTATTTGAAGTAATTTTAGACCATGTTCACACAATAAAAATGTCAGCTGCTGTTTTCAAATGCTGTTAAACAAATTAAAGACAAAATAATGGACTAAGTTTTTGGTATGACAGCAACATGATATATTATGACAGCAAGAAATTAAATTGAAATATGGATCTACTGTATCTATGGGCCATTAGGGGTTTAAAGGGTTAAAACAAACAAACAAAAAACTTTATGGCTTGTACCCGTTCTGACTTGCCAGTTGACTTACATTCCATCAAATAATACATCAGTCAATGCACAGAGCTCTGCTGGACGCCTGCTGTTATAAAGCAGGCACTTTGACAGTACAACACGCATATTTTGAAAACATATAGCTGTGTTCAAATTGCTATTTAATCCCTGTGGGTAGCAGGATTAAATAAACACACAGCAGGCCTTTAGCCTATACCTTGCTCACTGCTTAGCTCTCCGCAGAGTGGCACATTTCACTATCTGAGCCCCACCCTTCTTCACATCCACAACCTCCGGCTACAGCAGCAAGGAGCAAGGAGGAGTTGTAGGGAGGAGCAGCGGAGCAGCAGATGGGACAGTCCAGAAGGAGGGTGGGATGGGGAAAAGGGGAATAAATGCAGAATGGACAAAATGAGACGTGGAAAGAAAAAGAAAGAGAAAGAGGTGTCAGGAAAACAGATGAAGGTGGGACACAGCAAAAGAGTGACACAATGACAGTCGGGGGGGATGTAAAGAGATGAGAAACAGTTGCAATCCAGAGTTAGATGAAAGGAATGAAAAGGAAGGTAAAGAGGAATGGAAAATTGGGGAGAGACAGAAGGGAGAAGCGTCAGAAATGTTTACAGATAAAAAAGAGTAATTGCATGTAGAAGGACAACCACATTCACACTTTAGAGCAAAGAGAGTTTTAATGGAATAGAATGCATACAGGAAAAAGTCACAAAAATAGGACAAAACCATGAACAAGAGTTATCAAGCAAGGGTTATCAAGAGCCAAATAAACACCCACAAAGAGGAACCAGAACTGAGTGACTCAAAACCACTATAAAATCTTATATACGGCCATTCAAAATAAATTAATTGTTGATACAAATCAGATATGACCCCCAGAGAATTGTGAAGACCATCGGCTGCATATTAACATTACCTGAAATCAAATCACAGTATTTTCTTGGAGGGCAGTTTTGAGCATGATAAAGTTTTGTTTTGTTTCATTTTGATACATCTAATTAATTTGTGCTCATTCTTTTTGATCATAGTAAATTTGTTTTGTCATTTTCTGTGAACAGAAACAATCCATATCATTGCAGTCACATCAAAACTCCATTTTTCTGTTTATTATTTTTATGCTGCTTGGAAATGCCAGCTGACCTTTCCATTCTGAGGGCATTTCATAATGGAGCAAAACAAACAGTCCAAAATTACTTGGAATATAATTTCATTAATGTGCTTTAAAGCTCAGACATCTTTTTCTCTTCCAACAATGTTTCATGAGATAAAAACATTTGAGAGTTACAACAGTAACAATATTCTGACCAAACAGCTGATGCTGTGACAAGATTCTCATTACGACTCCTGTCTGGGAATGGTTCCTCCTTTTGGGACAGAATGAAAATGAGGCAGTGAAAAGATGAAGCCAGGTGCATGCTGGGAAAAGTAACCATGATGCACTAGGTTAGGCTGGGAATATCTCAGCTGTCAGACTCCCCACAAAAGCTACTTTAAAGCTTTGTTAAAACCTTTATAAACCCTTACAACACATTTTTAATTCAGATTTTTGGAACAGTTGATCTACTAATATTTAACCCTATGGTTGTTTATTCATCTGTGGCTGTTATTATAGTTAAAGTCTGTTATTATTATATACTTCATATCAATGTTACACTACATAAACATAAGCATAAAACTCATTATGTAATACAAACATCACTTTAATAGAAGTAAATTAATTCAGCACTGTTGATTATGACATGCTTTCAGGTTGGTAATAAATTATCTTAAAATTCTTCTGTTCTATAATATGCTAATTCTAATCTGATGATTATCATATGCAAGCAGTTAATGTTAAGGTTTTGATGTTGTAAATATATCCTTTTATGCAAATATGATGCATACAAGCTAAGATCAGAGCGTATATATCTGTTCTATTGTAAACAGCTTCTGCACAGCTGCTGTCTTATCTGTTGTAGCACACAGATAATAAAAGGGATTATGTAATATGGCACATCCTTCCAATAAATCAAACATATTACAGTCACATTGAAAAAATAACAATCTACCTGTCTATGATTCCATAGTTATAAAGCAACTTGATGGTTCATTGAGAGACAGAACTTTTAAACTCTTCCAAGTAAAATAAAGTCTACATTCAGAGCACTACTTTTCATCACATGGGCATATGCTTGTATTCCATCAGGTTTACTCGGTGATTGAACAGAAATATAAGCACTTAGAGACTTGTAAAAAGCTATGTGTTTCCAATACATGGACATATACTTGTATTCCATCTGATAATCTGCTAACACAACCCAAACAGCATGTACTGCACTCTCTGCAAGTACAACTTGTAGCACAAGGCAGTCAAGCTTAATCCATACTGGACAGCTCAGAAACCCACCATACTTTCTCGCCCCAGCACAGCGTAGCTCATGAACTGCTCGGTGTCACCGTCCAGCTCATCCACTTCCTGCGGTAGTCCTTCTATAATGAGCTCCTGAACCCCCTCCTCATCCTTCCCCCTCCGAACCACCTTCCGCACAATCTAGTGTCACCCGATGCAGAGGAGAGGGCAAGGCCATGGAGTCAGAGTGGAGAGAGACAGAGCAAATGAGAGGAATGGAGGATTGAGAAAAGAGAAACAAGATGTGAGAAAACATGAGAAACTAAGGTGCAAGAGTAAAAGAATTCAAGACGTGATGTCAAGTGAGTTGCTTCATGTAATAGAAAGAAAAAAGCAGGCTGTGGAGACTGAAATGAAAACATATGAGATTGATATAGAAGATGTGAGAGGTGGAATGGAGGGCAGGTTGATGAAAGGATTCTACAAAGAGCCTACGCTTCATTCTCCCTTTCACCAACTTTTATTCAGGACAAAACCTACCCCTTCATCTTGTTCTCAATCTGTGACCTAAACTGTGAAGGTTATAGTAAGTGGAAATCAGTGACGATCCATGACTACTAGAGCTAGGCCTTCACTGCCAAATGTCAGAAAATGGAAAAAACACTAATCTCTGCTAGACTCTTTATGGGATTTCTAAAATTAATACAAACCGGATTCCAAAAAAGTTGGGACACTAAACAAATTGTGAATAAAAACTGAATGCAATGATGTGGAGATGGCAAATGTCAATATTTTATTCAGAATAAAACACAAATCACAGATCAAAAGTTTAAACTGAGAGAATGTATCAATTTAAGGGAAAAATATGTTGTTGCAAAATTTCATGGCGTCAACGAATCCCAAAAAAGTTGGGACAAGGCCATTTTCACCACTGTGTGGCATCCCCCCTTCTTCTTACAACACTCAACAGACGTCTGGGGACAGAGGAGACCAGTTTCTCAAGTTTAGAAATAGGAATGCTCTCCCATTCAAGTCTAATACAGGCCTCTAACTGTTCAATCGTCTTGGGCCTTCTTTGTCGCACCTTCCTCTTTATGATGCGCCAAATGTTCTCTGTAGGTGAAAGATCTGGACTGCAGGCTGGCCATTTCAGTACCCGGATCCTTCTCCTACGTAGCCATGATGTTGTGATTGCTGCAGAATGCGGTCTGGCATTATCTTGTTGAAAAATGCAGGGTGTTCCCTGAAAGAGATGACGTCTAGATGGGAGCATATGTTGTTCTAGAACCTGAACATAGTTCTCTGCATTAATGGTGCCTTTCCAGACATGCAAGCTGCCCATGCCACAAGCACTCATGCAACCCCATACCATCAGTGATGCAGGATTCTGAACGGAGCGTTGATAACAACTTGGGTTATCCTGGTCCTCTCTGGTCCGGATGACATGGCGTCCCAGTGTTCCATAAAGAACTTCAAATCGTGACTCATCTGACCACAGAACAGTCTTCCATTTTGCCACACTCCAAACGTCTGAGCTTGTGGAGCTTGCTTAGAAATGGCTTCCTCTTTGCACTGTAGCGTTTCAGCTGGCAATGGCGGATGGCACGGTGGATTGTGTTCACTGACGATGCTTTCTGGAAGTATTCCTGAGCCCATTCTGTTATTTCCTTGACAGTGGCATTCCTGTTTGAGGTGCAGTGACGTTTAAGGGCCCGGAGATCAAAATCCAGTAGAGTTTTACGGCCTTGACCCTTACGCACAGCGATTGTTCCAGATTCTCTGAATCTTTTGATGATGTTATGCACGGTTGATGATGATAACTTAAAAGTCTTTGCTATTTTACGCTGGGTAACACCATTCTGGTATTGCTGCACTATCTTTCTGCGCAACGATGGTGGAATTGGTGATCCTCTTACCATCTTGGCTTCTGAGAGACACTGACAATGTGAGAAGCTCTTTTTATACCCAATCATTTTGTCAATTGAGCTAATTAGTGTTAATTGGTCTTCCAGCTGTTCGTTATATGCTCAATTTCCTTTTTCCAGCCACTTATTGCTACTTGTCCCAACTTTTTTGGGATTTGTTGACACTGTGAAATTTTTATTCAACATATTTTTCCTTTAAAATGTTACATTTACTCAAATTAAACTTTTGATCTTTCATCTATGTTCTATTACGAATAAAATATTGACATTTGCCATCTCCACATCATTGCATTCAGTTTTTATTCACAATTTGTTTAGTGTCCCAACTTTTTTGGAATCCGGTTTGTATAATGTAAGAGCTTGCTTGGCTGCAGCTACCTAGATACTACAGGAAAAAAAATGTTGATTGGACAAATTTCTGTTTTTAATTCCTGGAAATCATTAGGCCTTTCTGACAGCCAAGAAGGCCCTGAGGTTTCCCCACTGAAGAAGAAATGCTAGTGGTGTCAAACTGCCGAATGACAATATTGCTGCCAGCATAGCACTATGACTGTTTTAGCAGTCTTTCATTTTTGCAATATTTTATTGGAAATTTTGTCATAAAGAGAAGGAAAATACAACAAAAAACATTAGAAAAGGACAGCAATATGATGGCATTGCAAGTTCCATCAAACACAAAAGTTCCATCAAACACAAAAGTACACAGAGTAAGGTTATATTTGATGCCCAGATGCTCTGAAACCATTATCATTGATCAAAATGATTATTGCTGTAATAATCATTTTTTCCTGAGCCCAAGGGTAACTATTCCATTTGAATAGATAATGAGTGCTGAGATGACTTTGCTGCAAGCAAGAAGCAGTACAAAGCATGGGGAAGCTGACCTTTTTGGTGACGATGTTGCCATGCTCATCTGTAAACTGCTCCTCCCTCACTTGCTCTCCAGGAAGATCCTTGGCCTCATCACCCTATGCAATATATGACAATGTAAAGGCAGTGTACAAAGCCTAAGGAAATCAAAAGGGCTTTGGAAGCAGGTCAGAACATAACAGAGAGAAAAGCTGCTGAAACGTCAGATTTCCTTACAGGGTATCTGGATAAATCATGCTTAGCTGAATGATACTCGGATGAAAAAAATGGTATAAAAATGTGAAAAGCTGTATATCGCTGCTGATGGAACAAAACCTTGTAACTCCAATGGTAACTTTATAGGAGTAGAAAAATATACTTTTAATGCAAATCAGTGTAACCAGATGTTGTTCCAAGTAGTTCTGGACCAGTTCTTTTCATCCAATCCTCATATAATTTACACACAATGTGAAGGGCCACAGGCATTTTCAAATTAAGTCAAAAACTAAAAAATGATAAAAAATTATTTTAATTTTACAGCAGCAATATGTAGAAATATATAGTTTGTTAAGAGAGGCTGTATGATATAGTAAAGAAGTAAATTAGCCAGCCATTTTCGCATGATGGGCACCAGCTTAATTCATATTTGTATTAACATTAGACTCTTCAGAAAACAATATTTCACATACATTAAAGAACCCAGTTTTCTCTACCTGATTAGCCACTGACATAATTGTAAAAATATGGACAAATTCTTGAAAACAGTTCTTGAAAAGCTGACAGATGATGTGAGACATAATGCCTAGTGCAAACATGGTTAACAACTAGGGAGAAAACAAGAATGTAGATATTAAAACAGCCTCATGAAACGATCATTGGCCCTGTTACCATATGTGAGTGCCAACTGCAAGCCAGTGCAGAGAGGTAGCAAAGGAACAAAATGGCGCAGAGAAATGAAAAGGATGTGTGCAGCCATTAACTCAGAGAAATGTACCCATGAAATATGAAGCACACACATTTTGGATGAAGAGAAGTATACATAAATGCTGAAATGAATATTTTTAGTAGTTACTATGACAATTAAAATTTGAACTTTTTGACCAGCTGCAGTAAAACTACACCACCCAAACCAAACTCACACATATACTTACCACCTACCTCTCTTAACTCTCTACTTTCCACCTATCTCATCATCATATTACAGAATGGACAAAGTTCTAGATAAACTAACATCATTATACCTTTCATATACTTTTTCTTTACATGTGGGGCTCATGGGCTGAAATAGGATGTTGCTTTACCTACTGTTACCTACATTACCTCTTTCATTTTTGTTCACTTTTCAATTATTTTTGGACTAGGTTTTGTTCTGACAGCAACATTATGTTGTCCATGACCGTGCTGGGTGACCAGTTAGACCAGCCCAGACCAGACTGGAATGCATGCTAGTCTAAGCTGTTTTTTTTCAGCAAGGTACTCACTGCTTTTCATATGACAACATACATCAAACACTAAGAAAATTAAAGCTATAGCCACACAAACACCATCAAATCTTTATCATCTATAACCAACTACTACTATGACTACTAAGAAGCAATACCACCTGAGATAAGTTGGCTAATGTTATATATATGAGCTAACCATAACTTTTGTTTTTTCTTTCAATGACATCAGCTAGTTATTTTTTTGCTAACCAAGTAGCTTTTCTTGTTGTGATCATATGCGCAATCAAAATAAAAATGACTGCTGTACCACAAAACTAGACCTATAGCTATATTTATTTGGTCTTTGCAAATATGACATTAGCTAGCAGCCACTCTTTAGGTTTACTTAATTAGCTAACTAAAGCTAATCAACCAGCTAGCTATTTTTATAGGAAGTCGCAAAAGGTAACTATGTGCTACTACCGACCAAACAATCAATTGTTCATACTGTAAATGACTTAGAAACAACTGTATAACCGCTATAAACTAGTTCAGTCTTACGTAGCTAATTTGTAATGTAACAGGCTTTAGAGACATAAGTTTATGTTATGTATTGAATGACGTTAACTGTTCAGTTAGATAGCTAAACGACGGTAGCTATTGTAGTTCAAATAGTAGCTACGTATCATGTATGTATGGCCATGCATGGTTAGGGTAAGGCAGTGGAGCATTTGTTATACGTTTGTGTTATACCTGAATAAAATACCTACTTGAAACTCAGCTTTATCTTACTGTGCTGCATGTAAAGTTTCATCTACATTGTTTTAAAATCAGTTTACTACAGAATCATGCTTTAACCCCTTTAACCCCATACTATCCTACAGTATAATATGCAACTACTTAGTTACAAGCTCTGCTGTGAGTGCAGTAAGGGTACTCTGATGTACAGTAATTTAGACACAACATATTTAGCCCTTCACATATTGTATATCTTTGTGTTCTAATCCCCTGACATAGCAGAACCTTAAAGGAGTACTTTACCCAAAACACTGAGGTTTCTAGAACCTATGCTTTAAGCAAAAGCTATCATGCTATCTGGACCCCACCAGATTTTTTGGGCAATGTATTGCCTTATGAGCAGGACATAATTATAGCACATTACCCACACTGTTCAGTCCTTTGCTACTTTTTTCTTTATTTGCCCTTCACACTTGAACAAGGGTACCTTCAGAATAACTCTGCGTCGCACTACACGAGTGGTGACATTTTCCTCTTCGTCTGCCACACTCTCGTCCTCCCCTAGTTCCCGGTCCAGCTGTGCATGAATATAAGATAGTGCTGATCGCACTGAGCCACTAGCGATGTGCAGCACATTCTGGCAGCTGATCACCAGAAAGGCCAGCAACACAAAGCTGAAGAGCAGCTCTGTGACTAGGGCCCACATTGTGTTACAAATGCCCTCTCACACGCATTCACAAACACACTTGCAGTTCCTCAGGTCACACAGGTTTTTCTGTGACTTCACAAGCTGCTTAAATCCTGGAGACACCACAGTCTTCGTTTAACTTTTCCGCCTTTTCCTCACAGTTCTCATCAGAAGAGCATGAGCAGTCCGCACATAGAGCCCATTCTGCCTCTCCCACTCAGTGGTCTGCTGTTCTCTTCTTTTTTCTGATCTCAGCTGGTATGGGAAGTGGCTGACCAAATGTCACCAAACACAGGCTGTACTGCTTGGCTTCAGTTACTGCTCTCTCTCTCTCTCTCTTGCTCTCTCTCTCTGGTTGCTTCCAAAAACTCCCCTCCCTGTCTCCTGTTGCACATATGATCTGCAAGCTTTAAATACTTTTAGCTGGACAGCTCTGTGAAGCTGTTAGTTCGCAGAAGACACAAGCTGAAATAAATGTGAATATCAAATCTCAGTTTCTGATATGTGTTTTTCATGTGCTGAAATATACTGTACTAAATACAAAGCACCCAGTTTTGGCCTGCTGATTTGGTGAAACCCAAATGAATTATCCAGTATAAGTCTGAGAATACCAGAAAATCTTTTTAGTAAAAGATTATGAGACAGTGTTAATCATGTTAACTGTAGTTCACAGAACTTAAAAACTCTAATTCAGTCAATTTTAAATGTAATCCACAAATCTTTATTCCTCAGTCTGTGTACTTGAGTAAGCATTGTGTCTAAATTGTTGACTCAGGTCAGCCCTGTACTTGTAAAATTGGCCTTTATAGCATAGGGTTCACCTACTTTCCTACTGTTATGTATCATTAGGAAACTGAAAATGATCCACTTAGGCTTAAGAGGCCATTGTAGTCAATGACCTTACTGTTCATACATTCTCATCCAAATATAACTTACACAATCCCTCCCCCAATGGCAAAAAGTAGCAGCAGGAGTCACAGGGAGCAGCAGGAGAGAGAGGGAGAGAGACAGGTGCTATATCTGGTACCAGCTGGTTCTTGTGCCCTTCTTGGGTTGTGTGTGTGTGAAAGTGTGGGTGGGTAATGATCAGCTACAAACATTTATGTGAGTGTAAGTGTGCACTTTAAGAAAAAAAAATATGTCTTCAAATAATTAGTAGCTTAGTAGTTACTTAGTAGCAAAGTAATATGGACCCATTTCAGCCTGCTTTCTGTGGGAGTAAACTTTAGCTAACTTTATAGTAAATAGGCCACTAATTTGAATACATGAACTATAGCTTATTAGCATCAGCCATCATTTATTATTGAACAAAAGGGTCAATGCTAATTCAACCAGTTAATCATGTCTTTGAGTGCTGTACCAGACTTCCACCGGAATAACACTGCAATATGGCTGCCACTTTATGTTGGTTTGTTTTATTTGTGTAGTGTTTTGTATTGTTTAGATGTTTCTCCGCTTGCTCAGCAGTCTGCTACAATACTGACCAAGCTAGCAGCCAAGACTGACTTTCCTTGCGCTGGTCACCTGAGCAATGCTACTATCCAGTTTGAATGACACTTCGTCACATCTTTGAGGCCGCAAAGGCTGTGATAGACATTTCATTGCAACTTTGAGGCCATAAAGGCTTAGTCCATGGCTAAGCACTCTTTCCAGGCTATAAGGCTTCCTGAGCTGGCAGCTTGAGTTATGTGACACCGCAGCTACAAGGTTAGAAGACTTTCTTGCGCGGTATTATTATAAAGGTATTACTTTCGCTATTGACTTGAATACTGTGAGTGGACTAACACACTTTTGAATAATTGGGCACAAAATTATATTCCATTATCCCACACAAAGATATTTTCTGAGTTATATAAACAAAAGTAATGGAAATCTGATATCAACAAAGAGCAACAGGGTATGGAAGTATCAGCCAGTACTACAATTTACTGCAGGGAACCATAAGCACTATAAATCTTGCATGCATTCTCTCTCCAACCAATAGCCAGGTCTTACCTGTCCTCTGAGACGCATCTCTTCCCATCCCCGAAGTTCAGGTACTCTGTGGGGAAAACCTAAGCCCTTCTCAAAAGGCTGGGTTCCTCGAAAATGCCCTCTCAGTATCTCAGAGTGCCCCATATCCCGCACTGGCTGGAGCAAGGCTTCCTGGGACAGGTGGGATTGACTTGGATCTCCATCCACTGCTGCCCGCACTGATGACATCATGGACTCCATGGCCTGCCTGGGACTGGGGGACTGAGAAGTTCCCACCCAGTTCTGGACAGGATCTGGCACAGTGTGCCATCCAGGGCTAGATTGGTCCTGGAGGTATGACAGGAAAGAACCGCCACTTGATCTGAAGGAAGAAACAGAAAGTTAATTGAAAAAGAAGAACAAATTTTCTTTTTTGAAAATAATTATGATCGTTTAAGTTGAACTTTGAAACATTTCAAGGCTTGCAAGTCTTTTAGTGCTCAGAGTTTACGTTTTAACTAAGTTGTGGCCTGTTTCCTGGAGAACATGTATCAGAAGACTTAAAGAGGGGGTAAAGAGGTTTCTTTAGAGCACAGAGTAAACCACTGTAAAATAAAGCTAGAAGAAAGGTAAATAAAATATGGCAATCTAAATAAATACTCATACTAATCATATATACATGTAAAACATCATACACTAAACTGAAATTCAAACGATTTAAAAACACGAAGAAATTAAATAATTGTCAGCTTACCTGTCACCATTGCGATCAGCTACTCGGCTAAGCCCAGGTGACTCACTCATTCGAGCATAAACCCTCTGCTGCCCTGTAATGAGAGACAAGCCTTCCTCTAAGCCTGTGCCATCTCCTCCTCCTCCAAAGCCCTCTTTCGCTCCTCCAGAAATGCTCCTGCCTGCATCTACGGCAGGCCCCTCTGCCTTCTCGTCCATCTCCAACCCTTGACCTCTGTCCAGCCCATTGATGTTGACCCCTCCGCTTGTGCCAGGCGTGGCAGCAGCACTGTGCTCAGAGTCTGCCCCAATAGACTGGTCCTCCAGCAGCTCAATAGAGCCGCTCAGACCTCCAGTGCCACCAAGCCCCCCGGGTACACGTCCTCCACCTGGTGTCACACTCCCTGGTCTCCCCAGGCTTCCATAGAGCAGGCCTTCTGAGTCATCTGCATTGCTGCATTCCAGCGAGGAATCCTCAACGGTCACTAGTGAGGGGCTGTTGCCCGTGGGCCACACCTGCACTTCGGACATCTCCATAAGTGTATCCTCCTCCGTGGTGGCGATAGGTGCGCACTCCATGCTTGATACTTCCTGCCAATAGGGCTCATGGCCCAGTGGAGAAGGCAGGCTATACTGCATGGAGGCCGGCGAGAGCAGTTCTTCCTGCATCACCAGTCCATAACCTGGAGTGACACAGAGAGAGGCACACTGATACAGGCCCCCCCCCTCCCCGGCTGTGCCCCCCCCACCCCATCCCATCTACTCCCCTCCTTACAGCCCTGGGAGGGATGTGCTCTGGACCAGGGAAGGAAAGGGGTCACAAGGTAGGAAAGACAAGGATGACCTTGGGTCACGACAGCGAAGGGGAGGAAGGGGGAAGGTTCTTGCAAGCCAGAGCAGCCAGCAGCAAGAGTGCAGGCAGCGGGGGCAGCAGCGAATACACAACAGAGTGTGGCTATAAAACACTGATGCTGCTCCGCTGGCTGACCCTTACAGGGAGAAGAAAATTATTGGCCCCATCAAAGAAATGGAAAGAGGAATAGCTCTTGTCTGTTAACAACCAGGAGGCAAAGACATCCCTATAGATCTTTTAAGATTCACCACCCACTCACACACTTTCATGCATATGCTCTCATGCTTCCATTCTCATGTCATTTTTATGTCAGGCTGGAGAGCATGCATGCAGCAATCATATACTTACATTTATGCCTTTTTTCACTCTGTTTATACTGGCATTAATACTGCCATTAATACTGAGCATATTGGCCCCAGCACATTCACTGACCGATACTGTGAATATTTATTTTTTTGCTGAAAGCAAAGCTGTTCCAACTCCCAGCAAACTGAAAAAAACCTTAGTTACTAATGGTTTAATAAGGAATGGCTCAAATCCCTCTACCAACAATGAATGAATGAATAGATGAATGAATGAATGAATTTAGGAAGATGTAAACTAATTTTAGTGTTTGAAGTTCTTCGAGAGGAAAGGCATTTAATATAACATTCAATTTGAGAGTTGAAGGTGTTGAAAGAAGCAAACTCTCTGGGCTTTTCATGTGTATATACTTGGATACATTACAGTTGTATGGATGGATAGGAGTTTCAGATGTCTATGTGAGGGTACAATTATGATAATCCCATATTAAAGGAAATGTTCAGCAATTTCATCATTTCAAAATCAGTGTCTTATTACTCAAATTGTACATTGATGAGATTAGATACATCTATTATTGTGTCTTGAGAGTTTAAATGTATTTGTTTTATAATTATGGTAAAATAAACCCAAATAAAGGTGGTAGTATGGCCAATAAAACACTTATGCTATGTTACCACCTCCAAGATACATTCATGGCAAAACCCCCAATGCTGAATTAACACCTACAGTGATTATTTAAGTGAACCTGGATACAGTGTTAATTCAACACTTGGGATTTTGCTGTGTAGCTGTAAAAATATCCATATATCCACATTTTTTATTTTTCAATATATAGAATAATGAAAGATTGGTGATGTTTTTTCTTCAATCAGGGAGACAAGTGCAGGAGAAGACATTTTGTGTATTGCGACAGGACTTATCCTGATAAAAGCAATGGACTTTTTTGGTTATATCCCCTGACCTGTTTTACGGCACTGTGTTGATAAGGCTTTTCCCACTACACACCAGAAGGTTTCATTTACCACATGGCCCTGGAATGTGAGTTCACTAGAAGGATATGCATCCCTCCACATAGCCTTATGTTTTAGCACAGATGCTGTAATTCCATTATATGATAATATGATATACTCTTAGCATCAGCATGGTAGGTGGTTTTCATTTTGATAGTGATCAACATAAACTTTGACAATTTCAAGACAATGGAACTAATTTCAAGATCTTTTTAACAGATTACATAATGTGAAATTACAGATTACATAATGAAAAATTCTGTATTACAAGTTAACCGCGTTACCAAATAGTCTTTATGTTAGAAACCACACGTTATTCGTTTCCTTTTCCAGAGATAAATAAACATGCAAAACCAAGGAGACCACCAAAACTACCATCATAAGATCAACAGTCCTTCAAGCTTTTATGTTTAAGAGACAGGAGAAAATCCTCTTTAGCTTTGGATCTGAAAAAATCATAGATATTTCCTTCCACTATGAGAAAACAATTCAATGCTGCAGGTCTGGAAGGATGAGAAGCTCTCAAAAAGCCCCTACTGAGAAAAGGAAGAAAATTTACAAATCACATAAAACTGCTGCTGTTCTCAGAACAGTGAACTGGTGCCAACTTGGAGCCCAGACCTTAATATTATAAAATGTTTTTGGGATTACTTGGAATGTGCAAATACACAAATACAACCAACATCATGACTGAACTGGATGCAGTGCAGTGACAGAGATGTTGAAGAATATTTTAATTTTTTTGAAAAACTGAAAGCGAGTCACCTGACATGAATACTAAAAAATATATATATGCCATTTAGTTGTTGGGGCTTCTGCATAATTTGTCAATTTTAACTGGAAATTAAATAAATGAAGGTTGGTCTCTGACTTTTGCACCATACCAAATTTTGATAAAAAGAAAAACATTTGTATCTATAATATCAACCCTAAAAGTGTAGAATTTGTTGAAACGTTCAAAACCTTTTTTACTTTAACATTTTTCAGGAATTAGAACCAGTAAAAATCAGGGACTGGTAAATCTATTGGAAATCATAATAAATATATATATGTAAAGGTGCTCGGGTTGCTGGCAAATAAAAAAATCAGCAGCTGCAGGCTATGATGATAAAAGTTGGGCATTGTACATTCACAAACTCACAAAGCATATACTGCACAGAAATTTGTTCATTTAGTGTATAGAATGATTGTTTTTTCTTCTGTGAAGGATGGTTATTGTGTTTGTGTTGCATCCGTAAGCAGGCCATGAGTATAAGTCAATTCATCACTAGCTTGGAATATGTTGAGTGTGCAAGGGACATTAGTGACACCAGCTGGTCGCAACTCGGTGTCAAAAGACTTGACACCTCCAATGTCAGTCTTTTGGAAAGGGCAGATGGTGCGGCATGCTTATGAGTGTACTAAAGTGTCTGTATTTTTTTTATTTTTTTTATTTTAATTTTTATGTAAAAGTCAGAGACTTTTAATTCAGCAAAAATATTGACATAAAATACATTAAATAAGTGAAAAAAAAAAACAACTTTGAGAGGTCTGTGGAAATCAAGCTCCTCTCTTGCTTCAGATATTTTAATAAATCCTCAGGTGTTTTGTCCATCCTTCCACTTTGAGAAAACAACTCAACAGAATGGGGCTGAAAGGATGTGTAGCTGATACGAAGAAACAGACAGGAAAGAAGAAAATTTGCAAATCAAACAAAATGCTGCTGGTGTTGTCAGAAGAGTGGACGGGTTACTCCAGAGTGTTTGGAATCATTTGGATTGTGAAAAGCAGAAAATGAAACCAACCTCTAAGACTGAACTTAGGAGATGTGGAAAATATCCCTGCAGTTTTCTTTGAAAAACTGAAAGGAGGCTCCTATAAAAACCGATAAAATGGAAAAGGTTTGAACACCATATAGTAAAAATGTTATATTATATTTAACTGTTGTAGCTTTTTAATTTTATATTTAAAATGTTTTTTTTTTTCTTGACACATAAAAAATACTTGTGTTTAATGTCCCTTTTGATTGAAAATTAAATAAATGAAAGGTGGTCTCAGACTTTTTCACAATATTGTATGTATGCACTGTTGTCAGTATATGTTTTTTAACACAAATGTAGCATTTGTGTATATGTGTATGCCATATATACAACTGGGGTGCCCTGGGATGCATGCACACTAACACATAGAGGAACACACACATAACACAAAATCAACAGAAAAAATATGAGTACATTGGAAAGTATTAAAGAACTGATCCACAGATTCACAAAAGTCACAAAGCACAGACATATACCACTCATACAGAACAGACACTGACACAAAAAAAAAACACATTAGCTAATGGAGAAGTTGTGATTGAAAAGTATCAGAGTTCTATTTACAAAAAACAGAAAGATACATGAAGACTGTAATTGGTGATGCATAAATCACAGCTAGAGGATAGATGTGAAGTAAAAGACTTTGACAACATTCAGTTCAAGGTGATACAATGACCATAAAGCATTAAAGAAATCAACACCTTTTAACTCGTCCTAACAAAGTAACAGAAGCACTCATCAAGCTTTCAGTTGTTACACTGCATGCCATGCTGGGCAAGCTCAGATCAGCTTCACATGCAAAACATACATCATGCCAGTCTATAGTTTAGTTGAAGGGCATTTCCATGTGAATTTAGTAACACACAAACAGCAGACACAAAGAACAGTCTTGAAAATGATTAAAAAGTCCTGTGAACGCTTTTGTACATGTCTGCAGATTTGCATGACCTGTGCTCTGTCTGTGCTAGTTGACCTACATTCACTGGCCACTTTACCAGGACCTCTACCATGGGAGGGGGGATGTGAAATTGGAATCAGATTTTTGCTCCAATGGAGCAATCAGCAGTCAGCCAGTTTATTATTTATATTTTATGATAAAATAAGCCAGGTAGGTGTACTTGTGCTGTATTTCAATGCTGCCTCAACTAGACCAAAATGTTTTAGCATAATTCTGCTTGACTCATTGTGCTTGTGTAAAACATTATTTGATTCATGTAAAAAAAAATCATTGTTTTTCATTTAAAAGTGTAAATTGTCACATTAAAGCGCAAATAATTGTATTATTATTGTGACACTAGCTAACAGAAAATACTGGAAATGTGGATGTGTCTTTCATCTGTGCATTTGGCTCACACAGTGAGTTAATAAAAAAGTCAGCCAAAAATCAAAATTATCAGCCAATATTTCTATAAAATAAAAATGTAGAATTGATGCACCCCTACCTACCATATAAGTGCCTTGGGAATAAGCAATAATACCATTGTGCTGAGAATAGCATCCACCACCCAAATAGCATCTGGCTCCACGTGGTATCTAACAAATTAAGTAAAAACAAATGGGCTATAGCCAGTAAACTACAAAGTGCACATATAGTAGGTGTATTCCAATGAGTGTAGGTAAAAGCTAAGTGTACCATATAAGCTTAAGTGTACAAGATGGCTGCATTTACTGTCTAAGTAAGCATTTAGAGTGACGCTGGAGTTCTATGGGTGCTGTAAATGTGTCATTACTTCAAAGCCCTTCAAGCAAAATGATATTGAAAAGTCCACAGATCAGCATTCATCCTCTAGTACTTCTTTTTTCCATGCACATTCAGTGGTAGAGAAAAGTCACAACAGCAGTGGGCCTCGTGTGCATGCATACAGGCATCAGGGTAAGACGACAGGAGAGCAGGGGATTGTGTAGGTGGAAAGAGACAGAACAGAAAGATAGAAGGAGAGGGGACAGGAAAAAGAGACAGAAAGAGAGAACAGAAGACAAAGACAGAAGGCGACAGGGTGAGTCAGAAACACCTCCCTCCTGTAGGGGGCGCTGAATATAACAGCTAGTGAGGAGGGAATTTTTTTTTATCACAAAAGAGACCAGCAAGAAAGATGATGTGTATTTTGTATGGGGGAGGAGGAAATGCGGGCCTAACAGGACTTAAGATAAAGAGATGAGGGCCAGAGGTCAACATGATGTCTGTATGTGGTCAAAGGTTGGAGAGGTGTGGAGGAGGAGGAGAAGGAGGAGGAAGAGGCAGGGCTGCAGAGGACATGTCCAGAGAACACAAAGAGAGGGGTCAAAAGGAAGAGGGATGGCACTTTGCCTGAACTGATAGTAAAGACTTAACCCATGTGACCATTAGATTACTAAATTGCATGTGTTCTTAAAGCAAATTCTATATATATATATATGCTTCCAAGACTATTATGAATTATGCTTTGTAGAAAGGAATTGCTTATTAAAACTCACAGGCATCCTCAAAATCATAATGTTACCTCTGTCACATGGTCAGTAAATGTATGGGGTAAAATACACTAAACTCTTTTATGCTCTTCTGAAACCTGCTTTGCCATTTCCCATATTATGGATTGTATTAAGATATGGTTAGCGGCCGCTAAATGTTTACCTGATGTTTTGTTGGCTATTGCCTCAAATATTTTAACCAGCACCAAAATTTTTAAAGTTAACATATGAGACGTTTCACGTCATCTTTCTCATCATCTATTATTTCATTCACGGACACATTCAACTCAAACTCAGAGAGTGCTCCTGCAAGAAATTAAGTGCAAGAGTGTGATTTACTACTATTACTATATAAAAAAAAACAACAATAATTATTATTTTAAGTACACTTGGTATATTATTATTTAAATCAATTGAATATCAAATAGTATGATATTGCGCTATCAAGTGTTTTACATTCTTTTGATTTATTATTTTAAATACTGAACAATTCAAAATTTTAAGGCAGTCAAGATACATAATTTTAAGCTAATACTCCAAATAAGTTTTTTGCAGTGTACATAAAAAATCACTCACTTGAAAATCTGACCAACCTGATCCCAGTGTTTTGTTGGCCCTGTCAAACAATGTTTATCAGAACTATTTAGTTTTAAAAATATACAAACCGACTGGCCACTTCATTAACTACACCTGCCTTGTATCTACAATTTTGTCCATTTAATCAGGTCCGTTCAACATGTTGCACAAGATGTACTTTATAGTTCTATAATTATAGACTGTAGTCAATCTGTTTCGTTGCAAAATTTCTTAGTCCCCTTCCACCCTGTTCTTCAATGGTCAGGACCCCCACAAGACCACCACAGAGCAGATATCATTTAGGTGGTGGATCATTCTCAGCACTGCAGTGACTCTGATGTGGTGCTGGTATGTTAGTGTGTGTTGCACTGGTATGAGTGGGTCAGACACAGCAGTGCTGCTGGAATTTTTAAACACGGTGTCCAATCACTTTCGCCTCTATTAGACACTCCTACCTTGTTGGTCCACTGTTTAGATGTCAAATCAGACCATTCGTACCAGCTCAACAAACACTAACACACTACCACCACATCAGTGGCTGCAGCGCTGAGAATGATCCACCACCCAAATAATAGTAGAAGATGCACTGAATTCACTGAATGCACTGAATGTAGAAGATGCACTGAATTCTTATATGTTCTATCACAAACAGCTTCTTCACTCTTCTTTAGTTTTTTGACATATCAATCAACATTGCTGTATATTTTGTTGATGTGTAAATGCTCAGATTCAATAACAGGTAACAACTGCACATTTTACTAGTTAATTGGGGTTAGGGTAAGTGGGGATACCAACTCAAAACTATTCTACAATGAACAGTTACATGCCCAGTCAAAGCCCCTGGTATGAACAACCAAGAGGAATAATAAATCTGTTCTCAGGAGAGCATGAAAACTAATTTTAAAGATACACCTTTGTTTTCTTTATCATTTAATACTAGAACTGTTATGCAATTGGAAAGAACTCCTGCTAAATAGCCAATTCAGCTGTGCCTTAGAAACATACAGTGTTTGAACACAAGATTTTTAATGGCAGTATGTGATATTACAGCTTTTTTGGAATGTACTGTTGCACTGTAGGTTTGTAAAAATCAACAGTACATCAGTAAAATCATCAGTACCAAAGTTTTTAGGGTGATGTTCAAATTATGCTTAAATATGACATTTGAGGTATAGAAAAAAGGGCAGAGACAAGCAACTCTTAAGAAACGCATCTGTGGTCTCAGTTTTATAGGAAGATGAATGGACATAACATTCCATGGATGCTTCTTACAGTAAACTTTAAATGGCTTTTTTCCAACACCTGAACTCAGTCCAGATCTGAGAACTGAGTTATATGCTTCATTCATTTCCCCTTTGTACATCATGGTCATGAGAATATATCTGTCCTCCTTTACCACAAGACTGACCCACATCTGGCCTTGACAAGCATGAATTGTAACAACTGTGTGCAGAATGACTCCTTCTCAACATAACTGTGAACCCACAGTGAATGTGATGTACTCAATGCATGCATCAAGAGGCACCATGAAGAAAAGGATGTGGATTCTCTTTAAAGGAACAGTACAGCAAAACATCAGATTTACACAAATTTTGCCCTTACTTGTAATGGGCATACTTGTAATGGGTAGTGAGTCTTTGTCTGATAGGTTGCTTCTTTAGTTTAGCAGTGGAGTTACAAGCCTAATTGAGCTAACTGGTAATGGAGGCTTATACTTCTAGAATTAGCATTGTTCAATTTGCATGAATATAAGTACTGGTGAAATTCTTGGGCCGATTTTCAAAAATCAATAAAATTGGACAAAATTATGGATAAATATCAATATTTTCATTTTTTAAAACCACAAGGAGTTGATGTTGGACTAGCATAATGGGCTGTTACTCTTGAGAACTTTGTCGCTATTGCTGCTCGATGGATCTTTTTATTTTCATTCTCTTTGAGGACTTGACAGATACCGCAGGAGTAAAAATTTCAGTTAATTAACAATTAATCATTTTTCCCCCAACTTTTGGCATGTTTTTTCATCTTTTTTTCAAAGACCTAAAAATTAATCACAATAAACCAAAAAAAAAAAAAAGATTCTTTTGAATCTTTTGGATCGACATCTTTTGGATTGTACTTCTAGTTGGCAAACCAGTTATTACTTCCATTAACAGGCTAGATTGTAGAGAGCTAGGCTTAAAAACTGGTGACACACTGCAATGTGTGTTAATGTAAAACCAGGACTGGAATTTCAGATCACAAATCGTAGCGCAGACATCTCATGTTTACGAAATGTAAAAAAAGACAACAATAAATTCAGTCTATTAATCTCATGGCCATTATTGATAATTATTGATTAACTACACAGTATACACAAAACAGCCAAAAGTATTTGGACACCCAACCAAAACACCTATAGGAGCTCAGTGTTATAACAGTGTTTACTCTTCATGGAAAGACTTTCAGTGTATCTGTGGAAATACTGCCCATTCAGTCAAAAAAGCACCTGTGAGGTCAGGCACTGATGTTGGACAAGAAGCATGGGCATTCCAATTTATCCTAAAGGTGTTCAGTGGGATTAAGTTTCAGGGCTCTGTGTAGGTGACTTTAGTTCCTCCACACCAAACTTGTCAAATCAAGTCTTTAGGAACCTTGTTATGTGCATTGGGTCACAGTCATGCAGGGACAAGAAACTTTATCAACTGTTGTTGACAAAGTTGGAAGCATATAATTGTCTATCTTTGTATAACTGTAACATTACCCTGCACTGGAACTAAGGGGTCTAGCCCACATTCCGCAAAAAAACCTCAGACTGTTTTTTCTTAGCATTGTAGCATTTAGCATTGTACAAAGTGATCTCAGGCCTGTGTGCAGCTCATTGGCTATTGAAACCCAGTTCTGGTGCCCATGTTGCTTCTAGAGGCAGTGTAGAACTCTAGTTAGATGCAACACAAGACAAGTGCTTCAGCACTCAATGGCCCTGCTCTGTGAGTTTGTGTGGTCAACCGCTTTGTGACTGAACTGTTGCTCCTAGACACCCTTTTCAAGCAGGGAAGAAATTTTACAAACTGACTTCTTGTGGAATCCTATGACAGCACTACACATAAAGTCACTGAGCTCTTCAGTATGATTCTACTGCCGCGGTTTGACTACAGAGATAACATGGCTATGTGCTTGATTTTACACAGCTTTCAGCAATGACTGTGGCTGAAACACCTGAACTCAACAATTAGGAGGGACGTCCACATATTTTTGCCCACTGTGTACTTTTCATTTGTATAGATGTGCCATAAAGTGTTAAAACCACATAAGTAAATCTGTTGGGATTACTTAACAACTCTTAACAAAACATGGTTTGAGGCAAAATTTAGGCATGCAGTTTGCATAATGCTAGTTGGTGAGGTATAAACTTCCACTACCTGTTTGCTACATTAGTCTTGTAGTATGAATGCAAAAGTAAAGCAAACACTGGACAGATGAGATGTGAGGTAAGGTAAAGCTGTGTAAATTTGATTTTTTGACAAAGTATTCTTTTAAAAGTATACTGAACCTTTATGATTAATAAGATCATTTGCATATCATATCGTTTACATTGAATAGATAGCTTGAGAGTAACTATTGCTTACATTTTAACACAAGGACAATCATTATCTTCATAGCTATAACAATTTGCAACAGAGCAAACTGGTTATAATTCCTATGTGAATACCAAAAAAAGAACTTTCAGCAATGGCATAATGAGCATTATTTTTAATAAATATGCAGCTAAAACGCTGCTCTGTATTTTAACTCACTGGGAGTGGAGCACCTTTGAACAGCTTTTATACTTTTGTTTATTTGACACATCAAAGCAAATATAAGGTCACATATATACACACACTGTAATGACAACAGAAGTTGTTCATGATCAGAGGCAGGCTATAGGGATGTCCTTAGTCCTGGTCCTGGTGACAGCAGAATTAATTAAAAGTGAAAGTTCTCAGCCAAGTTATCAGGCATCAGTTAGAGGGAATGGAGCAGCTATTAGCTCGACGAGAAGAAAAGCCTAGTCTTGGGGATCAGGACTTGCGTAGGATGGGGGAAAAGGAGCATTATGGTGGGACAAGGGACTGAAGAATCTCTTACCATTTGTCATGCCAGGAGAGAGGTGGTCTCGGTCATTGTGTCCGCGTCTGGACATTTCATGACCTCCTTGCTGACCTGTCTGTTGCCCTTGTCCCTCCAGCATGTTCACAATATCCATTCGGTCAATGCTCTTCAGAGCCATGAACAGGCTCTCCACTGTTGAAAGTAAGTAATGGACACAGAGAAACATAGAGCAGGAAAGACAGACGAGATAAGGACAATAAGATGAACTGCAAGATTACTACTTTATTTGTCTTTAATGTTGAATTCTACAGAGTTTTAAATTTTCTGCTTTATTTAACTGTAGATGTAAACATTCAGAGTGGTTTGATGTGTAATGTGTTGGAACTGATCACAGTGTTGGGTACTACACAAAATGGCTACGAACACGTTTAATATAGAAAAATGCATCCACTTCCTAAACACAGAACAGCATAAAACATTTTAACACCAATGTTATATTTTAAAGCACTTTTGAACTTGAGTTATAGGATTTTAATCTAACGTATGTTCATCACGTCAGTGAGTGCAAACAGCCGCTCCACTTGCTAACCAATCAGCACTCAGTAACTTTAATGCCAGAGAACTTGTAAAGACGAGAATTACCACGCTGTAATGTCTTCTAGGTTTCTCAAATGCTAGAGGGCACTCCTGAGCCAGTCCAAAATGAATGAGTTACTATGGAGTATCTATGTAAAATAATAGTTTATACTCTATTCATATCCTGAACATACAACAGCCTAAAACATTTTAACACTGCTGTTGTATTTTTTAACGACATCGAACTCGAGTAATAGGAGACTGAAATGGCGTCTCATTTACATCCATCACATCAATCAGCACTCAGTGGCAGTAATGTTAACGCTCTACTGCCCAAAAAACTAGCTGTAGAAAAAAAGAAAACACATGGCAATCATGTTTTTCATATAACAGGGAAATTGGAAGTCACCAGGTTTCTCATTAATGAGCTATGGTAACACTAACTAATCAGCTCTCAGTAGCAGTAATGCTAGTGGCCTGCTGTCAAAAACCTGTTTGCTGTTGAAAAAAGGAATCATACAGGTACATTTTTTTTTACTGAAATACATTCTTCTGCCCTCTCCATGGATCACCACCTTATCGTGGTGGAGAGGTTTGTGTGCTTGAAGGACCCTAGGAGCTATGTTGTCTGGAGCAAAAGCTCCTGGTAGGGTCTCCCATGGCAAACTGGTCCTAGGTGACAGGCCAGACAAAGTGTGATCCATAACCACCCCTATGAGGACAACAAAGCAGGACTCGTGTACCCTGCCCGGATCAGGGTTACCGGGGCCCCACCCTGGAGCCAGGCCTGGGGGAGGGGCTCGCCAGCGAGCGTCTGGTGGCCGGGCATTCACTCATGGTGCCCGGCCGGGCCCAGCCCGAAGGAGCTACATGAGTCCCCCCTCCCATCGACCCACCACCGATGGGAGGGGCAGTAGTAGGGGTGCGGTGCATTGTGGATCGGGCAGTGTCCGAAGGCGTGGGCCTTGGCGTTCTGATCCTCGGTTGCTGAAACTGGCTTTTGGAACTTGGAACGTTACCTCACTGGCGGGGAAGGAGCCTGAGTTGGTGCGCGAGGTCGAGAGATACCGGCTAGATATAGTCGGGCTCACCTCAACACACAGCTTGGGCTCTGGGTCCAATCTCCTTGAGAGGGGCTGGACTTTTTTCTTTTCTGGAGTTGCCCATGGTGAGAGGCGGCGGGCAGGTGTGGGCTTTCTCATAGCCCCTCGACTCGGCGCCTGTATGTTGGGGTTTTCCCCGGTGGACGAGAGGGTAGCTTCCCTACGCCTTCGGGTTGGGGAACGGGTCCTGACTGTTGTCTGTGCTTATGCACCGAACAGCAGTTCAGAATACCCAGCCTTCATAGAGTCCTTGGAAGGGGTGCTTGACAGTGCTCCTCCTGGAGACTCGATTGTCCTACTGGGGGACTTCAACGCTCACGTGGGCAACGACAGTAAGACCTGGAGGGGTGTGATTGGGAGGAATGGCCTCTCTGATCTGAACCCGAGTGGTGTTCAGTTTTTGGACTTCTGTGCAAACCACAGTTTGTCCATAACGAACACCATGTTTGAACACAAGGATGTCCATAAGTGCACATGGCACCAGGACACCCTAGGCCGCAGTTCAATGATTGACTTTGTAGTCGTGTCAGCGGACTTGCGGCCATGTGTACTGGACACTCGGGTAAAGAGAGGAGCTGAGCTGTCAACTGATCACCACCTGGTGGTGAGTTGGATCAGGTGGTGGGGGAAGATGCCAGTAAGACCAGGCAAACCCAAACGTATAGTGAGGGTTTGCTGGGAACGTCTGGCAGAAGAACCTGTCAGATTGATCTTCAACTCACACCTCCGTCAGAACTTTGACCAGATTTCGGGGGAGGTGGGGGACATTGACTCAGAATGGGCCATGTTCCGCTCCTCCATTGTTGAAGCGGCTGACTGTAGCTGTGGTCGCAAGGTAGTTGGTGCCTGTCGGGGCGGTAATCCTCGAACCCGGTGGTGGACACCCCAGGTGAGAGATGCCGTCGGGCTGAAGAAGGAGTCCTACCGGACATGGTTGGCCTGTAGGACACCAGAGGCAGCTGGCAGGTATCGACAGGCCAAGCGATCTGCAGCTTCAGTCGTTGCCAAGGCAAAAACCCGGGTGTGGGAAGAGTTCGGTGAGGCCTTGGAAAGTGACTTTAAGTCGGCTCCGAAAAGATTCTGGCAAACCGTCAGGCGACTCAGAAGGGGAAAGCAGTGTGCCACTAGCACTGTATATAGTGGAGATGGTGTGCTGCTGACTTCGACTGAAGACGTCATTGGGCGGTGGAAGGAATACTTTGAGGACCTTCTCAATCCCACCAACATGTTCTCCAGTGAGGAGGCAGAGTCTGGGGACACGGGAATAGGCTTGTCCATTACTGAGGCCGAAGTCGCTAAGGTAGTTAAAAAGATCCTTGGCGGCAGGGCTGCAGGGGTGGATGAGATCCGTCCCGAGTTCCTCAAGGCTCTGGATGTTGTGGGGCTGTCTTGGCTGACACGCCTTTTCAACATTGCATGGACATCGGGGGTGGTGCCACTTGATTGGCAGACTGGGGTGGTGGTGCCTCTTTTTAAAAAGGGGGACCGGAGGGTGTGTTCCAACTACAGGGGAATCACACTCCTCAGCCTCCCTGGTAAGGTCTATGCAAGGGTACTGGAGAAGAGAGTCCGGCTTATAGTCGAACCTCGGATTCAGGAGGAGCAGTGCGGGTTCCGCCCTGGTCGTGGAACACTGGACCAACTCTTTACCCTCTCCAGGATTCTCGAGGGTTCATGGGAGTTTGCCCAACCAGTCCACATGTGCTTTGTGGATTTGGAGAAGGCATTCGACTGTGTTCCCTGGGGTATTCTGTGGGAGGTGCTTCGGGAGTACGGGGTACATGGCTCTTTGCTACGAGCCGTTCAGGCCCTGTACAAACAAAGCAGGAGCTTGGTTCGCATGGCCGGCAGTAAGTCAGACTTTTTCCCAGTGAGAGTTGGACTCCGTCAGGGCTGCCCTTTGTCACCGATTCTATTCATAATTTTTATGGATAGAATTTCTAGGCGCAGTCAGGGGATGGAGGGTGTCCGGTTTGGTGACCTCAGGGTCACATCGCTGCTGTTTGCAGATGATGTGGTCCTATTGGGGACATCAGGCCGTGAACTTCAGCTTTCACTGGATCGGTTTGCAGCCGAGTGTGAAGCGGCCGGGATGAGGATCAGTACCTCCAAATCCGAGGCCATGGTTCTCACGCGGGAAAGGGTGGAGAGCCCCCTCTGGGTCGGGGATGAGCTCTTGCCTCAAGTGGAGGAGTTTAAGTATCTTGGGGTCTTGTTCACGAGTGATGGTACAAGGGAGCGGGAGATTGACAGGCGGATTGGTGCTGGGTCAGCAGTGATGCGGGCTCTTTACCGGTCTGTTGTGGTAAAGAAAGAGCTGAGCCATAAGGCAAGGCTCTCGATTTACTGGTCGATCTATGTTCCCACCCTCACCTATGGTCATGAGCTTTGGGTAATGACCGAAAGAACGAGATCGCGAATACAAGCGGCTGAAATGAGTTTCCTCCGCAGGGTGGCTGGACTCTCCCTTAGAGATAGGGTGAGAAGTTCGGTCATCCGGGAGGGACTCGGAGTAGAGCCGCTGCTTCTTCACGTCGAGAGGAGCCAGTTGAGGTGGTTCGGGCATCTTGTTAGGATGCCTCCTGGACGCCTCCCTTGGGAGGTGTCACAGGCAAGTCCACCGGGGAGGAGACCCCGGGGAAGACCCAGGACACGCTGGCGTGACTATATCGCCCAGCTGGCCTGGGAGCGCCTCGGAATCCCTCCCAGGGAGCTAGTGGAAGTGGCTGGGGAAAGGGAGGTCTGGGCTTCATTGCTCAGGATGCTGCCCCCGCGACCCGAACCCCGGAGAAGCGGAAGATGATGGATGGATGGATGGATGGACATTCTTCTGCAATCCAAAATTACAGAAAGGTCCTACACAACTTGCTAGAAACCATTTAAAATGTTTGTTTTTGGTGTTTAGCTCTGATGTAAATTTAATTTAATTTAATCTAAATTTAGCTAAATGACTGAGCTTTTTGCAAGCATTAAACATGTGTGTTTCCAAACTAGGTTTACCACACAGAAGCTGACAATGTTTCAAGTTTATCTGTAGCTTCGGAGATGAGTAGAAAACAAAACCCTCCATCATGTCATAGTATCTTTCAGAACTCAGCAGACATATCTCAACAAAATATATCCTCACAGGTTGCTAAAGACCTGACCAGAAAAAATGCTGAAAAGCAGCTAACAAAGGTTGCAAAGCAGAGATTGGAAAGCTGAGGAAATACAGCGAGTTTTGAGATCAGTCTGACTGGTTCAGTCCTGGATGTTAGGAGCCTAGTTGCACTCCTTTCCTATAGAACAGTGCATGAATTTGACTGTATACTGGAAATTATACTGTACATGCCTGTGAAGAGTAGCGTGCATTATGCGGTATATACTAGTCCCGAATGGTGTATGCAGTATAGCAGTATGCAATTTCGAATGCACCTATTTTTTAAAAAAAGTTTTGCCATATACTTTTGGCCTAAAATGTGTATTTTTTTTTCATTCCTGCAGGGTCCACATGTTGCTCTTTGATGATACAGGAGATGTAATGGTAATTATCCTAAAATTGGAGATGTGAACATACTAGGCTCTTTAGCAAAAAATCTTCAGCAAATCTTCAGTGTCCTTTATTTTCTGATATTTATTCATCTGATCTCACTGTTGTCTACATGCAAGTATTTATTAAGGAGATCTCCTTTTTCATTTTTACTTTCCCATTGTCAGGATTACCTATAAAAACCCAGAAGCCAAATGTAGGTTCACTGGTTGTTTTAGATAACAAATAGAAAGATAAAAAATTCTACATTTATAATGTAAATTATAGAGTAAAAAATAGAGTTGGGGTGGTTGGGGGTGGTTGTGGGCTGGAGGTTAGGGAACTGGCCCTGTGACCGGAAGGTTACCGGTTCAATTCCCAGGGCCGACAGCACATGACTGAGGTGTCCTTGAGCAAGACACCTAACCCCCAATTGCTCCCTGGGTGCTGTGGATAGGACTGCTCACTGCCCCTAGTGTGTGTGTCTATTCACTAGTGTGTATGTCGTGTTTCACTTCACAGATGGATTAAATGCAGAGGTGGAATATTTTATATATATCTATTTTTTCTTTACATTAAAAAAAATCTAAGTTACACTATAATGTCATTTGTTAGCTACATCAGGCATGTAGCTCCAGTGCAAAACTAAAGCAAACTTTGCCAAATGCTAAACATCAGCTAAATTTGGCTTAGAAATGGTGTAAATATGAGGTTCTACCAAATCTCGTCAACTATCACTTTTTTCACAATTTCTCAGTGGTCTAGTTCTTTTCAAAATGAATACGGCATTTTGAAAAAATATGCAAAACATATTCCTTATGTGGGAGAGTCATCCTCAGATGTCCTGGATCTACAGGATCCAAGACATTTCTATGATAACTCAGATAACCACTCTGTGTAATTGTGGTAATAAGAAAATAATCTCAGAATGCACATCATACCTTGAGGCAGATGGGCTACAACAGCAGAAGACCACATGGGTTTCTGCCAGCCAAGAATAGAAAGGTGAAGCACCAATGCGCACAGATTCACCAAAACTGGACAGTTTAAGACTGGAAAAACAAAGCCTGGTCTGATGAATCTCAATTTCTGCTGAGGCATGCAAATAGCATGGTCAGAATGTTAATCTATGGACCCAACCTGCTTTCTGTCAACAGTCAAGGCTGATGGAGGTGGTGTAATAGTGTGGGGAATGTTTTCATGACACACTTTGGGCCTGTTAATACAACCAACAATCCCTTGAATGCCACAGCCACTCTTAGTGTTGTGGCTGACCATATGCATTCCTTCAACTTAACCAGTGGCGCAAAAAGGGGGTATGCAGCGTATGCGGCGCATATGGGCGCTGCACTAGAGGGGCGCCAAAACGATGCCGGAAAATTATTTCTAGTCTGCATTTTCTGTAAGAGCTGTTTGTTCAAGTATGATAATACACATCAAAAAACAGCACAGCACTAATCAGGCGCCCATCCACTCCGTCCCCTACCCTCCTGTCATTTGCTCCCAAACACAGGCGCTTGAGAACGCGCCCCATAGGGAACGGAAGAGGGAGAGAGAAAAAGATGTTGTAGGGATGAAGAAAAGCTTCTCAAAGTGGTTGAAAGACAGCAGGTTGGTCAGTTTATACGCTTTATTCACCTACGTCACCTTTGTCTACCAAAACTAGACTGTAGGGTACGAAAGTAGCGCTGGACCACTGGGTTCTAGCAAAGCTGCCTCACTGCTGCGTTCCCAAATGCACTTATTCAAAAATAAAGGAATCTAATAGAGGTCAAACCTTCCATAGTTTCCCCAAAGATCCCGCACTTCACCGTGAATAGATTCACACAATCAGAAGAGATCGCCTTTTCAGTTTAAGATGTATGTTACTGTGCTAGCTAAGGCTAGCCATATTAATATTACCCAGCCAGCCAGATGAATGATAGCAGTGAGGCAGCAAGCTAACGTTAAAGCTAAACTTGGTTCTCCAGCTACGACCTGATTAACCCTGAACTGGTTATTTTCTCGGTTTAACTTCAAAACGAGTGACATTAGTCAAGCCATAGCTCTTTATAGTAGCCTGTTTAGCTAGCTGACCTAGCTAGTCAACATTCTAGTTAATATCCTAACCGTGGCGGCCTGGTCTAAAGCTCAGCTCGCTGGTGGCACTAAATCATCTAAACTCTTAGTTTCTAGCCACATTCAGACACATTCAGCCTGTAACTGTTTTAGTTGAGTTTTCCTTTACATTTTTATTTATTTTGTCCTTTTATTTATTTAATTTTCTGTTTTACCTTTTTATTTATTTTATTCCATACTTTTCGCCTTTTACCTTTTTATTTCATTTATTTCTTCCTTTTATTTATTCTGTCTTCTGTTTTACTGTTTATTTTATTTCCATAATTTACTTTTTTATATAAACTTGGTGTTTTAACCCTCTTTCTTTGTGCTTATATTTTATTATTCTAATTATTAATCTCTATTTTATTGCGTTACATTTTAGCCTGTCCACTTAGTTTATTCTGAATTATTTTATTTCTTCTTAATTAAATCCTCATTGCTTGTTTTTTGCTCTTACCATTTAATTTGTATTCTGTTTATAAAGTTCCTTATTTTAGCTTGCCTGCTTAAATATTTGATTTTAATTTGAATTTTTTTCAGTCACTTTAAGTTAAGGGGCGGGGTTTGGGGGGGGGGCGGCGCCGATAATATGTTTGCATCCACCTCAGAAAGTATGTAGTTGCACCCCTGAACTTAACCATCTTCTAATGGCTACTTCCAGCATGACAATGCACCAAATCACAAAGCAAAAATCATCTCAAACTGGTTTCATGAACATGGCAGTGAGTTTAATGTTATTATTTGCCTTCAAAGTCACCAGCTCTGAATCCAATAAAAACCTTTGGGATGTGGGAACATGGGAGATTCAGCAGCAGCAAAGTACACCTGATATTGCTAATTTTAAAGTTATTATATTATATTAGTTACAACAGTTATTATTTATTATTATTACAGTGTTCCTAATAAAGTATTCAGGGAGTGTATACATTTGCATTGCATTATCTGATATTTATTAAAAATGCTATTTATTAGACTTATTAGAGAGTGTTTCACTTGGATGTGAAAACCTCTTATAGCTGCTTACATGTAATGCAATGATGTTTCAATAAACTTAAGAAAAGTAACTTGAAGCTTGAAACTTACTCTTGGCCCTCTTTCCTTCTCGGCTAGCCCACAAGTTAAGGAGCACTGAGCTTTGCTCGAGGAGTGAATTGGGGTTTTCCACTCGAATCTTGTTAATGTCATCCACACTGAACTGGAGTTCTCGAGCCAGCTCTGTGTTGGGATTAGAAAGAACAGTTTAAGAACTTTCAGATATAATGCCATGATGCTTTTTTATGTAATATTGTTTTGTATTACTAGAAGCCACTATTATTGACCCTTTCTAACAAACAGCTTGATGTACTAAAGCCTTAGCATAAACAAACAGGTTAGCTTGAGTGCAAGATTTAGAAAAAAAAAAAAACATTTTAGGCAAAGCAATTTTGCATATACAGTTTTTTTGTGGTAAATGTACAAAAGAGTAATGGACCTCCAGATATGTCTTGATAAGACATACCTGGATAAGCATTCACACATTCACTCATTCACTCACCAGCCCAGCTCAGTCCCAGCTGTTCAGCTATTAAAGCCATCTTTAACTCCGTCCTTTCCATGGCGCTCATTGATGCTGCGGAAATCAGACCATCATTGGCTCAGACAATGCAAAAACTCAAAATTGTCTTTAAAGCACAACGAAGCAGATCGTATGAAACAGGGATGGGCATTTTAACTGTTTCTGCTATTTGAATATCTGCATTTTTCAAGTTAAAGCTTTTAAACAAGCCAAGATTTTATAATATTATTAATATACCATTATTAATACAAAATGCTAACAGAAAATGTAGAATATAAGATGATCTGTGCCTGGCTGTCTTGTTGCTTTAGTGATTTTTTGGGAGTGTTTTGGGTGTGAATAAATGAATAAACATACCTCCGGTCAACTTTCAGTATATCCACAAAACTCCTTTTTAAATATTACTTAGATTTTTGGTTAGATTTTACCATTTTTTTATGTGAGGTACAGAATCAGGTGCTTGCCTCCCCAAAATTTTCTGCAGTACTACATTGCATGCAAGTCAAAAAAGTACAAGATAATTTAAAAGCAAATACTATTTATTAAGAGTTTGGATATCCATATATTCAAATAACCATGCCCATCCCTAGCATGGGGAATGGATGTGAGACATGCTTGAGAGCTATATGCAGGTATACTCTTACCCATACTTGGTTCATTGAGAGCACTGTATCTCTCTCTAAGGGCCAAAGGAGTCAGGGTCCTCCTTCGGTCCTCACCACCTACGATCTGACATTAGGACATAAACTATGATGCTTATGATGTTAGAAACAAGTGTATGTATCACATTGAATGGGAAACAATAGAGTTTAAATGTCTCCAATTCATAGGTTTAGTTACCTTTATGCATGGTGGCATGGTAATATTAAGGTTACAGAGTACTTGCTGGCTGTCCTCATATTTGGTAGACTTGCGCAAAAAAGACAAGAAACCGGCTGGGTCTTTACTGCTGTCTCTCACCTGGAAGAGAGGAAAATTATCAATATACAAAGCAAAAAGAGATACAAAAAACCAAGAAAACCTATACTTCACTGTTGTCACTGAAATTGATATGCAGAAATACATATCAAAAAGGTGACAATGTTTACAATTACAGTATTCCTTTAAGGGATAAGAGACCACTGTTAAGATAATCAGGCAACAAAATCTGAACATCTACCTTCACAGAGACAGGAAGTCTGTTGTCTCTAAATGCCTGGAAACTAAAACAGCGGGGCTGTTGGGTAGCCTTCCTCATGGGGACCAAGTTACCAGAACATTCCAAGTGTAATGGCATGCCCTCCATCACCTGAGAGCAATGACAGAGGATGGCAGAACCATGCACTCAGGATCGTACTGAATACATTCCAACTGAACAGTTTCAACAACTTCAGGCATAACATTTCAACATTCATTGTCTTTGCAAGTGTATTAGGTTTATTATGCCTCACCTTCACACAAATGGTTGTAGCTACTTCCTCTAATTAGTGGATTTTACTACTTTAAGGTGCACACTCCTCACATTTCTGCAAATATTTTATTATATCTTTTCATGAGACAACACTATAGAAAAGAAATTTGGATATAACTCATAGCACTGTATATATATATAACTGTATAGCAGTATAGATTTACCGTCCTCTGAAAATGACTCAACACACAGCCATTATTGTCTAAATCGCTGGCAACACAAGTGAGTACACCTCACAGTGAACATGTCCAGATTGTGCTCAAACTGTCAATATTTTGTGCGACCACCATTATTATCTAGTACTGCCTTAAACCGGGTATGGAATTCACCAGAGCTGCGCAGGTTGTTACTGGAATCCTTTTCCACTCCTCCATGATGACATCATGGAGCTGGTGGATGTTAGACACCTTGCACTCCTCCTCCTTCCGCTTGAGCACCACAGGCGCTCAATTGGGTTTACGTCTGGAGACACACTTGGCCAGTCCATCACCTTTACCTTCAGCAAGGCATTTGTCATCTTGGAGGTGTGTTTGGATCATTATCATGTTGGAAAACTGCCATGCAGCGCAGTTTCTGAAGGGAGGGGATCATGTTTTGCTTCAGAATTTCACAGTATATGTTGTAATTCATGTTTCCCTCAATGAACCGCAGCTCCCCAGTGCCGGCAGCTCTCATGCAGCCCCAGACTATAATGCTACTACCACCATGCTTGACTGTTGGCAAGAGACAGTTGTCTTGGTACTTCTCTCCAAGGTGCCGCCGTGCATGCTGGACACCATCTGAGCCAAACAAGTTTATCTTAGTCTCGTCAGACCAAAGGACATGGTTCCAATAATCCATGTTCTTGGACTGCTTGTCTTTAGCAAACTGTTTATGGGCTTTCTTGTGCATCAGCTTCAGAAGACGCTTCCTTGTGGGACGATGGCCATGCAGACCGAGTTGATGCATTATGCAGAGTATGTTCTAAGCACTGACAGGCTGATCTCCCACTTCTTCAACCTCTGAAGCAATGCTGGCAGCACTCATGAATATATTTTATTGCATATCACATCCTCAGAGAGTTCTTTACCATTTACAATGACTGACCATATTCAGTGGCCAGTATGAATTGTCCCAAAACAACAAATTTAACAGCCCTGTTCCCCTTTCACACCTGGAACCTTGTAACTCTAACGAGTCACATGACACCAGAGAGGGACAACAACACAATTGTGCACAATTGTGCTGCAAGTTATTTAGACATTAATGGCTGTGTGTTGAGTCATTTTCAGAGGACAGTAAATCTATACTGCTATACAAGTTGTACACTGACTACTTTGTTATATCCATGTTTCATTTCTACAGTGTTGTCCCATGAAAAGATATAATAAAATATTTGCAGAAATGTGAGGGGTGTACTCACTTTGGTGAGATACTGTATATACAAATACTTCTAAATAAAATATGATAAATGGACAATACATGATATATGGATGAAAGCTGTCATTGATGGATGAAGTCATTTTACACTTTAACGTAACAAAGATAAGTTCACATACATGAACAACTTACATTTTTAAACAAACTCTGCTCCACTGGCTTTGTTTGCCACCTTTTTCTTGGTGCTGTTTTTTATTCCTTTGCATTTTTCATGCACAGAGGACTGTGGGTAACCTGAATGTAGGCTGCATTTCTAGGCTGTATACAAAGGGTTCATTACTTTGGAATGGCCTATGACACAGTGGCAGAAAAACACAGCCTACCTCAGCTGTAGTCTAGGTTTACACCTAGACTAGAACGCAGCTTACACCAATAAAGGTCCTTGGGAAAGATGCCTAACATTATATTTGCCTTGTTTTGTAACATGATAAAACTATAAGTCATTTTGTCTGGCAAACACCATAAATATAACTGCAAACTGCAGTACCACCAGTAGCAATATTCCAACATCTAGTGTAAACCCATTCCAAAAGGGTAGAAATTATTAATGCAGGAAAGCAGACATAAACTTCCTGTTAATCCCCTTGATCTTGGAAGAAACACTGGATAAGCAGGTGTTTGCAAACATAAACACACTGGACATATAGCGTACATTCCAACAAGCCAAACTGAGTTACTGCAGTGTATATACCAGGCACACATGTCGTTAGTGTTTGAGTGCTAGAATGGACAAAACAAGTGGCCTTAAAGATTCCGCGAAAGTTTGTCCTCATTTGGACATACATTTCCACCATGACAGTGTGCCATGTCATAAGGCACATATCATCACCAAAAGGTTTCAGGAACAGGAATTTTTATTGCTTCAGTTGTCTGCACAGAGCTGGATATCTAGTTTATCAAGCATCTAGAGTAATGTGGTTAAGGGTGTAGACTGTTCTGCTGTCCAGTCTGCAGCAGCCATTTCCAAATGGTACAGCATTCCCGCATAGCACTTCTAAAACAATGTAGAATCCATAATGAAGGCCAAAAGTGACACATTATCATACTGGATTGTGTTGCAAACTCATAAACTGATAACAAACTAATAAACTGCAAACTCAGTGAAGGGAAAGCTTTGAATGTGTTTCAAGTCAGTAAGTAGGGACCTTACCTAAAATGTTGCTGTTTTTTTTTGTTATTGGACTCTCTATGATTCATAGGCTTTGTGTCCTTCTGCTTCCACTGATGCACTTCTAACTTTGTTCAGATAAACACCTTAAACTCTATAACAATAACACACTGTAATAAAGTGTCTGACCTCAATGTCTCTGCTGCGGGCCACTTCAGTGAAGTTCTCATGCTGCTCCAAGGTCTTGTCCATCTTGTCGTCAGTCATGCAGTAGCAGCGTAATCGGCCTTCCCTTGCCTCGTTCATCTTAGCAAAGACCACGAATTTGGCCATGTATGGCACAGCTGATAGCTCACGGTACAGTAGGTTGGCAAAGGAAACTGCTTCTGCAGTTCGAGGACAGTCAGCTAGCCAGAAACTGCAGCAAAGAGAAACAACAAGTAAAAGAAGTTACAAAAAGCTGCCAAAACTGCATAAACAGTAATTTCCAATTTTTTTTCATATACTTGTCTTACCGTGCAGACACATTGGTGGTAAAATTGGCACAGTCATTGGCATATACGAGCTTGGTGGTGCCAGTTATATCCTCCCATTGGGCTGGGGCAGTACCACCTAAGAAATGCAGAGGGCCTGAGGTTAAGTAAAGTAATTCTGTTTTCATTCTGACTGAAATTTTACATCATGTTTTTTTCAGTGGAAACACTAAATATTCTGCACTTTCCTAACATGTTGACAGTACTCCACTCTGCTTTGCCAATCTAGATTACGCATGTACAAAGGTAAAGTGATCAACGTTAAAGGGTTATTTAATTTTTTTCCCATCATATATATACAAAAGCATAGTAGTCAGTTTGTATCCTTTTTGTCTACAAAATGAGAATTATCACAAATGTTTATGGTAAATCACAACTCATTTTTTGACTGCCGTTCTTATAACATGACAGCATGATTGCATACTAAAGTGAAGATGCTGGAACACTTTGTAAAACATGAAATATGCCCCTAATTAAAGGATCACTCTAATATGAAATTATTCTCTATGCTAACTATATCTTTAACCCAGTATTTATGACAGGACAGACTTATACCAATGACACTGCAAAGAAGACGAAGGCTGGTGGTGTCTCCCTCGCCAGCGTCTCGTGGGCTTTCCCTCCAGGAGGGGGGCAGAGGGATGCGGAGCCCGATGGGCCGATGGAACTTGCGGCGCCTTGGTTCTACGGTCACCACAGGGCTGAAAGTGGCCTGGTTACCCAGCAGCTTAGCCACTAGTTCATCAGGGACCGGCTGAGCCTGGGGACCAGGAATGGAAGCAAAGGGGACAAGGGATAGCAGTGTGGCATGTTTGGAGAGGAACAGAACAGATAAGGTGAAGCATTGGGAGAAAAAAAATGAAATGGAAGTGGAGGTAGAGAAAGGATGAAGACAAAATGTGGCAAAAGATGTGTAATTTAAAGAAGAATAAAGACAGACAAGAAATTAGTTTACACATGTTGGTATGATATTGGTGTGATAAAAAAGTAAGGAGAAAGAAAGAAAAAGAATTAAAGAATGGAAAGGAAAAAAAGTGGGACAGAATATGTGAATTTGTGGATCAGAAAACATACAGCAAAAGAAAAGGAGAGGCACAGAATATAGGATAAAGCAGAGGGAAGAAAGAGAAGACATCAATATATTAATGATTTTGGCAATGATGATAACAGAATAGCAAGCAAGACACAATTGTTCTGGTAAGACAGGTATATTTATTATGGTAAAAAAGTGTTACAAAAGTTTCCATTAAATCAAATCTCATTCAAATAATTTGAAATATTCACATCAAAGAAAAGTGTTTGGACCCTGCATATTTATAAAACTTTTTAAATTGTGACTATATATGCATATTTATAAAACTTTTTAAATTGTGACTATATTTAAAATTAGTGCAAATATTTACAAAATACAATATGAGTTTTTCAAGTTTATATTTAATTTCAAAACCTAAATAGTAATGTTCAGTAAAGATATAAATAAAAGGAAATAGCATGGAAAGGCACAGATAAAATACTGACAGTAAAAAGTAATCAAAATTTTGCTGTGGGCCTGTGGTTACAGTAGCATGAGAACAGAATAAACGCACTTGAACCCAGTAGAATTATGTAGCTTAGAAAATACAGACACTTAAAGGAAGAAATAAATTTGTGAAATTATGTTAGTTTTTATCACTGTATAAATAAAGGAAATAACATGGAAAGGCACAAATATTGGTAGTAAAATTTTGGTTAGGACCTGTGGTTACAGTAGCATGAGAACAGAATAAATGCACTTGAACCCAGTAGAATTATGTAGCTTAGAAAATACAGACACTTAAAGGAAGAAATAAATCAGTGAAATTATGTTAGTTTTTATCACTGTATAAATAAAGGAAATAACATGGAAAGGCACAAATATTGGTAGTAAAAAGTTTTGGTTAGTGCCTGTGGTTACAGTAGCATGAGAGCTGAATACATGCACTTGAAACCAATATAATTATGTGGTTGAGAAAATACAGAAACTTAAAGCTAGAAATAAATAAGTGAAACTATGTTAGTTTTTATCACTTTCAAAAGCATAATGTTTATGTTTTTGAAGTATCAGTCATTTAAAAAGCTCACTGATGGTTATAATGGCACGTTCCCATTGCTCATCATAGAGCCTGGTTCAGCCTCTTAAGCACTTACTCTTACTTTCATCAACTTAACCAAAAACACATTCAGATGTGAAAAAAACAAAACAAAAAAAAACATTCTATCAGTGTAACATTACAGAAACTGTTTTTAGATAAAGGTGGCTCACAATAATTAGAGACCATTTAAACAGGCATTCAATAATTCACTTTCATTAAGTATCAGATTTTAAACAGAATTAAACTCAAATATCAACAAAATGTTGCACCTTATGCCTTATATCCCTTTTGACACACTCTTCTAACTAATCCAGTGCACTTTCCTCCCCAAAATACAATTTTGCTACTAAACAGAGCACACCTTAAATATCAATGTAATGTCCTGTCCAAAACCAGCCTGATAAAATGACAATGGGATTCCTTTTGTTTCACAGGATCAAAAGTTAACGTGACATTTATATGTGATATTTGCTCAACTCAAATATCATTTCATTTGCAATGAAGGAATACAACATGTGACATGATCAAACAGAAGTAGTATCTAAAAATCTGGAAAGGCATAAAATAAGGCAGGCAGTGCTACATCAAGATGACCATTGTCCTCCCTCTTCCTCCTTCTCATCCTCCCAGCTCACCTGCAGTCCCAGACGAACCCTCTTGGTGACGGCTGTCTCAGGAAAACTGGCCTGAACCATGGGTAGAATTTTGCTGGTCAGGTGACCCCCCTCAGGGCCAATCAGTTCACTCTCCTGTTGGATGCGGGAGACCACGGCAAAGTAGAGGGGAAAGTCAGTAGAGATGATGCGCCTGATCCGTTTCTTTCCAAGCTCCTCCTGACTTTCTAAATCTAAGAAAGAGAATGCAGAAAAGATTTTACAACATTTAAATGCCATATTAATGACAAATTGGCTAAATATGCTGTGAGCTTTCAAATTTTAAATTCTTCAAGTGTAGAAAGTTAACAAGCAACAATTTCTCTACTAAAACTAGTAGAAGAGTAAAAATGCATTGTGACTCATTTTGTGATTACATGTTTCAATGAATATTACAATTGTTCAATTATAATTATAATTCAATTACAAATGGTTACTTGGCCAAAAGAAAATTCTCTTTTGCTGTTTTTTTTCAAATGTAAAAACTCAGTAAACAAACAATCAGTCTTTATTATGTACATATCTGTACTATCTATGCTCTGGTATTGTGTAGTTCCTAGTCACATTGGTGAATTCAGTGAATAAAAAAAATGGACCAAAAGGAATCATGGTTAAAGATTTTTCAATGCAATCATAACATTAGTATTTGAAACTAAATTATACATAAGCTCCTACCTTCGTCCATGCCATTCAAAATCGTCTCCAACACTTCATCGCCATAACGATTGCGATGCTCCTTCCAGACAGAACCATTTTCGCTCCTCAACACCACCAGCTCTCTGTCTCCCCGACCAAGTGCTGCAAAATGAGGGATCTCCACAATCACAGGCCTGTAGAGAAAATGGTGTGTGGTTGCTTAAGTTGCTTCAAGGAAATTTAAGGATTTCAAGATTTACTTTTAACAAGATGTTTCGTGAAGATTGGTCAAGATCCAGTACTCACCCCAAGAACTGCATGCCAGCTGGCCCAAGGGAGATGATTCGGCTGGCCAGTCCTTCACCCTCCACCAAGGGGGGTGGAGTGGACAACTTTTGGGGCTTGACCAAGCGGCAGGTGATGCGCGTGGGGGCAGCACATGTCCGCGGTGGGATAATGACACGCAGACCATTATGTCTGCTTCCTCGCATTGAGCCACCTCTAGCATCCACCATAAAACTGACCAGGAAGCTGCAAAATTAGGAAATAAGCTATTTATTGTAATCACACAATAAAAAATCAGTAGGGCTCTGTGCTGGCTCTTCAAAAACAATAGCGTAATGATTGCATTTTTGTCACTTGTCACTGCATCATATACTGTTAAAAAATGGTTCCTCATGAGTTTTTATAGATAGAAAATAGAACCATGAACACTCAAAGAACTATTTACATCCTTTAATGGTTCCTCAGATTGATGGAGAATATGTTGTATATGGTTCTATACAGAACCTATTTTAAAAGGGTTCTATATAGCACTAAAACGGGTTCTGCTATTGTTACGATGTATACTTGTAAGATCCATTCTATGACTTTGGCTTAGTTTTTTCACAAAATAATCATACAAATACTTTTGATTATTCCTCAGAGTGTTCATGGTTCTATACAGAACAATTGTCGTTACAGGAACCATCTTTGTTAAGAGTGTAAAATTCTAACAACTGTACAGTATTGAACAAACCACAATCTGCCCTTACCCAGTGTGGATGGGGCTGGCCACTGGACTGACGTTATCTGAAGTCTCTGTGGCTGGACTGCTGGGGATCAGAGAGTCTTCATCATAATCTTTGGGCATCGGGATAGGGGTGTGCTGCTGTATGGGCAAATGAGAGAAAGACATTGAAGACCAAAATACAGAGAAAGCAATACAAAATACACCATACTATCCTACAGCTGTTGACCTTTGTTTATCTTTTAGGTTTTGCACCCATAAATGGTTAAAGTAAGTTTTATATGCTGTGGTGAACTTGTCTATGTTCAAATGTATGAGTGGCTTAAAGGGCAATGGGGTTTGAGAGGAAAAAAGAGGATGAATAAAGCTAAACCACTGACAGTCTTTATGAAATGGAATCTGTCATCCCACTTTTTCCAGTGGGGACCAGGTGAGGTCAATCGGGTCACTTAATAATAGGCCCAGGTGCCTTTATGACGCAGCTCTCCACTGAACATTAACATCACAAACATTTAGCATGACAAATACACTTGAACCATATAATGAATTTACTATTATAACTAATATAACTTGTTTATTATTTGCTAACACCTATAATTAAAAAATGACTTATTAAAAAAATACACACACACATTTTCAATGTTATATTTTTCATTTTACAATGCTTATAATAAATCTAAATAAGGTAAATGTGCTATTAATATTATTATTAATTTATTATTTTACAAACAAAATAATTTATAAATAACATAAAATTCATACATTACAGAATAAGTGAATACATAAACAAAAAGGTATGTGGAAAATACTAGATGAAAAACCAAAAGGTTATAAAAATGTCTATCCACTTCATAAATGTATGTACTCTGATAGCTGAATCTCATTTAAATTAATTAAGAATTACTGTTAACACATGCCTTCTTATTATTTTTATTTATGTACTTAAACAGTTCCATTCCTTATACCATTGGGAAACCTCTACTTTAGTGCAGTATTCTTACAGAGAAAAAAAATTATTTTGAGGCTATAAAGCGATGGTCAGGCCGGTGGATCAAATGACAGACAGTCCAGTCTGCAGAAGAGGACAGGGTCATATGGTGACCTAAAACATCTCAGATGTACCTTTTAGTAAGGGACTGAAACCAGCCTGAAATGAATGGAAGTGAACAGAGAGATTCTCTCAAATTGTTCTCTCATGCCCAAGCAGCCTTACTTATAGATGCATACATCTATGGCAAAAGCTGGGGGCCTGAGCTAAACATGCTGGCCTTCTGACAAATATAAAGCTCTTCAGAAAGTCCTGACAGAGTGGCGATTTATAAATATTATACATGGGTAACAATAAGGGCATAAAAATTTACTTAGAATTGATTCTAATCAGTTAACAATATTCTATTCAAATTCTATTCAAACATACATGTATCAGTTTGATATTGGCATGTATTGGGTGTATTTATAGCACTTTTCATTGTAAATCAGACAGAATTATAGTGAAATTTAAAATTTTATGATGCACTGAACCAGTTCCTCTAAAACTGTAACCTAATCAAATTGTTTTGATGTCAGAGATTTGAACAAAAAGAGGTATACCTGCTCCATTTCATGCTCTTTCAACATGACAGTTTCAGGGGAGACACAAGGAATCCTTGGAAGAGCAGGTGAGTAGTTTCTGTTGAGGGACATAGAAAAAATGTTAAGCAAGGCTTTGATAAATTTATTAAAATGGAATAACATTCACTATTTGGTTTTCCAACTTCATAATCCCTGTTTTTAAATCTCTCCATTGTAAATCAAACTACTGTAAATAATATCCTGTCGATTTGGCAGATGCAACTCTGCCTTCTTATTGTCTGCCTTTTTCTCCCCGGATTACTATTGCATAATGTCCAATAACATTACTGCAGCCCTTTCTCATACTCTAGCACTGGCTTGGGGGAGAGGAAATCTTCATCATGGTCCTTCATGTCGTCCATCTTCAAGTACCTGGCACCTTCTGTCCCCAGCAGCTCCTCGCCTGCCGCAAGGGAAGGGAGGAAAAGAAAAAAGAGTCAGAGAATCAGAAGCAGACAAGAAAGAAAACATAAGGCTTTACAATATGCCATTTCCTAAGCACTGTATGAGCTGAAATAGTTTTACCAGTGGAGGTTTGGTAATGTAATTTGTTTTGACTTTAGCCGGATAATTCACAACAGTTCCCCAAAAAGACCACAGGTGGATTGAAATATAACAGCTTGAGTGTATGCATCTGCAACAGGAGCCATACTACATGCAACAACATGCAGAGACTACTAGCAGGTTTTGTTATTCCATTAGAGTGTCTATTGACAAGTTTTGTTATCCTGTTAATATAAGATGGAACAGGATTTCTGTTACTGGGGGAGCTCCAGGTCCAGTGATTATGTCTAACATCTTGTGGCAAAGTAAGGACATGCAAATTCAAACAGAAGTAAAATCTTGTCATTTCAATTAAATCACCTCCTCGGGTTAAACTAATTCATCTTAAATAGGGCTTTAGACAGGACAAGTGAGTGAAATGGGGCAAAAAAGGAACTTCAGAGAAATTGTTGTGAAAACAAGAAAAAAAGTTAGTGATTTTGTCACACGGACCACATGACAAAACTGCCAGCCTCATTAGTGAAAGCGTCTGTAAAAGTGAGGGATTCAAGAAAAATTAAGACCAAATTCACCAGAGATATGTTTATATTGCACTTTGACACTCACCCAATTACGAAGATTCTAATATGATATGGTAATCACAAAATGCAGTGGTAAGGAATTAATGAAAATTTTGCTGGAAATTACATCACAACTTAACACACTTTTCGTATAATTCTGCTTTGCCCACATTTCATAAATGAGGCCTATTCTACATTAAAATGCAAGACAATGACGAAATGTTCTGTGAAATCATTGTCTCAGATAGTCCCCAACAATGAATGCGTCACCTATTCATTCCGTATCAATCCTAAACTATACTATAAACTATATACAGCCATGTGCAGAAGTTTGTCTTCCCTTTTTGTTGAATTCATTGTTTTGTTAATTGTTCCAGTGAAAAAGAGTTCAAATCCTGTACAGGGAACAAATTCCTGCATACTTCTATGCTCAATTGCTATTTATTTGCTGAATATCACATTAAAAAAAGAAACAAAAAAACAAAACCAAAAATATTTTAGGCATGTAGTGTACTTTATCCAAATAAGTTAACATCAATAAACTTAAATTGTGCACCAAAATGCAATATTTGTTTGTTCCCTTTAGAGGATGCGCTAACCTATTATCACTTAAAAATATATATATAATTTGGGTGTTTTGCATGTGACTGTACACTGCAAAAAATATATATTTTGGCAAGTGAATCTCAAATCTAGTTGACATATTCACTGTTCACAGATTTCCTTGTACAAGAAGCCCTTATAATAATAGCTGGTGATTTACAATATTTCAGGGTTCAACCACTGTTCATTATCTCAGAAAAAACATTGAAGAGTTGCTGGATAAGTCAAAGGGGAAAATCTGCAGACTGACTGTATTACACACCACAAAGATTCAAAGAAAGGAATTCATAATAATAACCTATGAAAATAGCTTATATTTCAGTTTCCAAGATATAAGAATCTCTTCTTAAGAAGAAGCACACTCCACATTCAAATAATAGTTAACTCAAACATACATGCACTTTCTTTTTATTAAAAACCATGTACAATCTCCACAAACAGACCAACAGTTCAAAAGAAAAATCCATTTTATATTCAGTATCTGCTGAAATCACTGGCTAGAATTGAATTTTTAAACTTCTGTTTCCCAAAGGCTGCAAATCCACTTACCTGAGCTCAACCCATGCTAATCAGATGAAATCCACTGCTGTTTATACATAACAAATCCATAAAGAAACTTTGTCCTGTTGTGAGTTACAGGTATTACTGGGTTACTTTTGTTTTTGGTTGTTTTGAGCTGGTGTCGTGAGTAAGTAAAGTAAATACTTATGTGACTGCATATGTCTGGTTCACTTAATACAGGGAAATGTCTGTTTGACATTAGTGGAAGACAACATCTTCTAAATTTAGATCAGTGGTGACAAGCTGTCAGTTAACTACACCAGTAACTAAATATATCATGGCTGTTTGCACTATGAATCCTGGTTTGCACATAATATATCTTTTTCACTGACTCTGTGGATAGAAAACTGTATTTTCCAGTTAACCTCTGAGGTGGGTAGAGTAGCTTACACATACACTGTTGTAGCAATAGTGTAATACTGATCTGGTTTCAATACTTTTTTTAAACATGCCCTTGCCCTATGACACAAGGGGCCACTCATACCAGAAGAAGAGGAGGGGACATTGAGGAGTGAATTATTTATATTTACATTTATGTATCTAGCAGACGCTCTTATCCAGCATAACTTGCAATCTAATTATGTTACAGAGCTAGATGAATATAGCATTAGGAAACTTGCCCAAGGACACTTATTGGTGTTGTGAGGCATGCTTAACTGGGCAGGGACTCAAACCACAGTCTGCTGCAAGGAAGGGAATAGCATTATTCACATCAGCACACAATTTTCTACATGACAGCTGATAACAGGAGCATTCAATCAGAATGCACCCACCAGCTAAATTAACAAAGTTTGTAATGCATTTTTATCAATAAAACATTTGACTAAGTTCTTACTAAATTTCAATAAAATGTAGTTTTTCTGGCTATAAGCATGGCTTTAAAACTGTGGTTTATTGTCCATATTTATTTATTTATTTTTGTTGTAGTTGACTGTTTAGGTAACTAGCAAGCAAGTGGAATAAAGTAATAAGCAATAGAACATGAGAGGGAGTGTGTTATTGCAAAGTGACACCACAGCTGTGATTTGGCAGACCTCGAATGTTCTATTGCTTTTATACAACAGTTAAATAAATGAAGTAAGAAATTAATAAATTGGGCCATGAAAGTGGCATTTAATGTTTTAATGTTAGCAGTTAATTCCGCCAAATTATAGTTCCTTAACAAGCAGCTTGTTGCTGCATCAGAGTAATGAGTTGCGCTCACTCACTGCACAGCCAGCAGTTCATTCTCCAGTTCCTTACACTAAATTCCGAAACTGTCATCATCACTGAGCAGCTTTTTTGTTTTTTATCAATTCTAAATAAATTAGAAATAAATTCTAAACAAATTATAAACATCACTATTTATTCCCCTCTGGGGCGATGAGGTAATCTCCCCTCCCCATTTACACAATTCCATACCATTTTAGTCCCCATCACGTCCTTACCCCTTTTGTGGTAACGTTTAGACCCAAACGCATATGATGCTTTTTTTTTTTGCCCATGTTTCATTTCATCTATATCCTACAGTGAATTAGTACATCATGAATGACCATTTCTCCAAATTGCTAAGGTGAACTTAAAAACATAAAATATTTATGGGAATATACTTTATTTAGATTTCACTCTTAAGAATTTCTACAGGTGCCAACAAATGAGGCATACATAGGTTTAAGAAAAATACTTTTTTCATGACAAGATTTACTTTTTTCTTTCAATCCATATCTTAAATAAACTTTAGACCTTTGCTAATATTTTGAATGAAAGATCAAAAAGAATAAATAATTAAGAATATTCTTTACAGCAAATTTTGCTCATAATTACCAGGCATGACAATATTTGTGAAGGGCACTGTATCAGCATAGGAACTGAAATTTAGCAAGGGTGCAAATTGGGGGACCAATATCAGGAGGCTAAAGCTTACAAACTGCAATTTAAATGTAAAAAATAGTCAAATCTCATGCTTTACATGTCAGTATTAAAACAAAAAACTGACATTATCAACAGAAATAGAAATGTCATACATATTCAATTAAATTTTGTTGCCTGTTACAATGGATTTTGCATCGTTCCATTGTGTCATTAAAATTCCTAGTCAGATCTGCATGTTGGTATAAATATTTGAACAAAATATGCAATAATGATAAATGTGACGAAAAGAAAAAAAAGATTATTAATATTAATATTAATTAACAATATAATATTAATATATAATTACCAATAATTATTAATAACATTTACCACATAATTCAAGAAAAATAATATATATACAGCAATAAAGTGTTGAAAATTATTCTACATTAGTGCCTCTTTCTTTTTACTCTAATAACTACAATCAAACGATCTAGTGAATGCACCAGTGTTTGATAAGCCCTAGTCTTCTCTTTTGGTATCATTTGGTCTAAAACACAATGAAAAAAGTCAGAAGTGTTATGTTAACCTGAGGCTGAGGTTAGAATAGAATTTTCAACCATTTGTCACTGTGTTTTGCACACTGTGAAATTAGACCTCTGCGTTTAACCCATCCGTGCAATGAAACACCCACATATATGCACACTAGTGAACCGACACACTAGGGGGCAGTGAGCACACTTGCCCGGAGCAGTAGGCAGCCCTATCCACGGCACCCAGGAAGCAACTGGGCGGATCGAACCGGCAACCTTCCGGTCACAGGGCTGGTTCCCTAACCTCCAGCCCACGACTAATAGGGTTAGGATTAGGGCCAGAATTAGAATTAGGTTTCGGGTTGAGGTTAGGATTAGGTTTTGTGTAAAGATGGGTAAGGTTAGGTTGCTGAATGGAAGTAATATGTTGTTCATGTAACATATCAACAATACATCCACTTAATGTAAGCAAAATATCATCAGCGCATCTTCAGGTCATTTACCTCAATGTACTCAGATGCTTGACTGCTGCTACTTCACCAATATGTTATTGATGTGTTACTGATACTCTGTTAAAAGTTTATTAATTATCTACAAAGGACAACTCAAAAGTGTTACCCATTAATAGCATTAATTCACCCTCATGGAACTATGAAAGCAAAATCCAATGCCACCAAATCACAATAATAAATAATAAAGAGATGTTCTGAATAACTGGTCAGCATAAAAGTGAAAAAAACTGGTCTGCTTTGGGATAATGTGAGCAAGGGTTAAGAAGGAGAGTATTTTAGTGGTAAAGGTTAGATTAGTGGTAGAGGTTAGAAATGTACAAGAAAAGAGAAGATACTGGCTTGGTTACTGATGAATACATGCTAATGGTACACCATCACCACTATCACAAGTGTGAGAATGTGGGTGAGAACAAGTTTGTTACATCTATTTTAGTGCTCGAAATGGTGTAGCAATCAATGGTCACTACACAGACAAGATAAAGATGACATTCATACCTAGCGTTAGTTGTGCGACTCCTAGAAAAAGCAAGAGGATCACAGTTTAAGTTCTTTGAAAACTGCTCTCCAATCCGCTCTTCTTGCTCTTTTTACAAATGAAGTTTGCCATTCCATTTTCAGGAACAATAATAATGGCTACTAATGAATTATTAATGTGAAAAAAGTAGAATAAAAAAAAACTAGATTGTCGCTTTACCTTCATCCTCAGAAACATCCAAGATCTCATCAACTGTCTCAGGGAAACTCATCCGATGTTTTTCAATCGTAGTCTATGAAGGAGATATTTAGAGTATGATACACATGATACTAAATCATCAACACTATTTATGCTTAGTAATAAATATTAACTAATACATGTTACCAGACTAGTGAATGTGTTAAATATATTTCTATTTCACAGAATTTATTTCCAGACATTTAAAGAAAACTACAAATTAGGAGTGCTGAATTCCTTCTGGGCCACAGCTCTGCAGTAATACTCTAGGCCTACGAGCGCATAAACTGTATAAACTTAGTATCTTTAGGGTGACTCACCATAGTAACTGTTTCTTCAGTAACCAGTTTAAGGACATCAATGACTGAGATATATCCAAGCCGCTTTGCAATGGCCAGTGCAGATGTACCATTCTGAGGGAGAAGAAAAGTTTACGCTATATTTTACTAGAAATATACCATTTTCCTGGAGCTAATGTTGTTTTTTAACATTTATTTATTAATCAACTTCTCTTTGGGATCAATAAAGTTCTATCTATCTATTACAAATTTCTACCATGAATGGACAACTAGTGATACAGAACAGAGTGGCAGTAAATATTTAAAAACAAAAAAATATGTTCTTACAGTAGTAATTTCATTGGGCTGTGCACCATGTTTCAAAAGTAATGTCACAATGTCAGTGTGGCCCTGCTGGGCAGCCTGGTGAAGAGGTGTATATCCCGCCTACACATAAAAGAAAGTTAATACTCAATGTTGCATTGAAACACTCTTTGAAAATATAACATATTGAAAATATAAAATATAATCAATATGTAATAATTGTTGGTTACCCTCGTCTTGCTATTAACGTTGGCCTGCTGCTGTAAGAGGAATTTCACCATTTTTATATTGCCATAATGACAAGCCACATGAAGTGGAGTATAGCCCATCTGAAAAAAGACAAGAAGAAATTACTTTACATAACTTAGATAATAACACTCAATTTGTTATTTCAAACTTTGAAAGATGCAAATTCATTACACTTTCATTAACCATTGTAACAGATATGGTCATTAAGACAGTTTGTTATTTCAGTATCTTTGAAACTTTCAATCGGTCAATTAGAAAGTTGTGTCTTTTTGTGATTACTGCGACTGCGACACTGGATTTACAGCAGTTTTTAATCAACATTAGCAGCTATATTTGCAATTTGTTAGTTTAACAGGTTGGTGTTGAAATTCACAAGGCAATATTTTAATATTTTAGACTGAAATGATCTAATCTAAAAACATTATATTTCTACAATCAAACAAAGGATTAGGATAAATTAGTGTTCACCTATGTTCAGTAGAACATCCAGTAGCAGTGTGCTACTTTGAAATTAGTAAAACAGTCTCCACTTTGCCTTAATATAAAATGTTCAGGAACTGGTTTTGCCCTGCCTGGACAATGGCAAATCTTCCTTGTTTGTGGCTTACTGGCATGTGGCACAAAAATGCACAAGTACAATAATTGTGAAAACACTTACACAATGTACTTATTTAATGAGAAAATAACGCTAGGATGGGGAAAAACTGTGAGCTCTTGCAGACATTGTGAGAGTTCATTGCCCGAATTTGTGATCACAAATTCCTGGAGGAACTAACTGGTATATGCATCATGGCTGTTGCCCCCAAAATATTCATTTACTGTTTAGTTCTGAATTATTAAGTGTCATCATATGAGTAGTGTTTCTTTAGAATTTCATGTCTTCTGTTTGAGTCCAACCATCTTCTTGCTTATCCAATGACTTGGTTCTTCTCATAACATATTCATAGAGCACTTCAGATTTGATATCTGGGCATTGAGTGAAAGGTGAGGCTTAATTTGGTCAAGAATCCAATTGTTTATTTTCTTTGTCATCCATTCTCAAAAGCACCAAAGTTCAAAGGCATTAATATTTTTCTGTTTTGCTTTTTTAATATTTTTACATTCATAAAGAACTGCAGCAAAGACCATAGCATGCTCATCTTGATCTGAAGTCCCATCTTGCTATGTTGCAGTAATGAAGAATAAACCCTAATTTAAGTTCATGCAGATTCTATAACTGCTGCAGGAAAATGGGCTGGGTCACACCTTAATGGATTTGTCCTCTTTAGCAAATGCAGAAGCACCAATAAATGAAAGTACATGGCTGCCATGTTTTAACAATGCCAAAGCTGGCATGAGATCTTACCCGTGTAGCAGCATACACTGATGCACCCTGCTTCACCAGAATGTCAGCAATGCCCACATGACCTTCCTGGGCAACAAGGTGAAGTGGAGTCAAGCCACTCTGAGGAGAGATTTTGAGAATAGAGAGTGGCTTGTCTTTACTTGTTGACAGATAGTGCAAAGATGTGTTGCTGCATTAGGTAGAAGTTTGAGGACAGCCTTACACACAAAGAAGCTAAAACTCTATCCATGACCCTGAAGCCTGAACACTGAGGCTCCAATCAGAAAATGTTAACAAATCTCCCTACATTGTGGCGATGTGATTCCTCGTTAGGGCATTATTAGTGTTCTTTGTAATTGAAAATTTAGCAAAAGAAAGTACACTTGCCTTGTTGCCTAGGTTAACATTAGCCTGCTTGGAGATGAGCAAGGAGACCATATCTGCTCGACCCTCTTGAGAGGCCAAGTGCAGGGGTGTGACCCCTTGCAATGACTCAGCGTTGGCGGAGGCACCATACTGCAGCAGGCTACTGGCAACCTCCACCTGGTTCTGCTTGGATGCAATATGGAGAGGAGTGTAGCCATTCTACGGAGAAATAGATTAATTTGTTATTATATAATAAAACCATGATCAATATTTAATAAGTACCCTTTTTAATGACAAAGTTATACAGATACATCTTTGGATATTGGTTTTCTTCATGGTTTCCTAGACAAAAATCTAATTTACACAATTTTCCTCTTATCCCAAATGTAGATCATCAGCCAAAGTCACAGAGTCTTTAGTTTCTTTTTAGTTTGCCACCAGAACTATTAGGCTAATGTAGTAAATAAGTAATGGGAACTTTTAGTTACCAGTACTGTGCAAAATGCATGCCTAGATTATCACACATTCTCCTCATTTTCCAAGTAATGTCCTACAGACTTGCTTAAAGGGTTTAAGACACTGTAACACACCGATTTAAATAGACATGAACAAAAGTATGTCAAAAAGTTAGTCAATTTAGTTTTCAGGGTGTGATGATTTAGCCATGCAGTTTTCATAATACAATTTTCCATTATACTGTTAGTTAAACAGCAATGTAAAACTTCAGACACCAAACTTGGCTGATTCACTACGTCTATGGAAAAAAATGTGTTAATCTAATTTGGGTGAATCATCACTTTAAGAAAAGCTTGAAAAGATCTATGTGTTCTTTATGTTCTTCTGTATGTTTACGTTATATATATATTATAATAATCACAAGCTTAAAACTGCATTAATGCACTTCATTGTTTAAAACCTGTAAGGTGAAGCAGTACTGAATTTACTTCAGATGTTAGTAAAGGCTTTGTGGTTATCTACTCACTCTTGCTGCACTATGTGGTGATCCGCCCTTGCTAACCAGTAAGTTGACCACGTCCAGATTGTTGTGATGAACAGCCACATGCAATGGTGTGAGCCCATTCTACATGAAAGCATCAATAACCAAACAAACAGAAGAATTTTATATGAAAATTCTCAAGCATCAGCTACAGGGGTATTAAGCTGCCCTGAGCTGTGTAGCAGTGGAACTACTCTGGAGTGATTGAGCTCTATTCACTGCCTTTTGGGATGCACTGGAATGGGTTTTCTGATCCAGAACTAATTATCCAACAAGCACCTGATTCACTAATGCTCTTGTGCTTAAGTGTAATCAAAGCCTCACAGTGTTGGACAATTTAAGACTGTTTTTTTTTTGATGATTTACAGAAGATAAAACAGCTCTGTTCTGATTGGCTGCCATGTGCTAAGCCTGATTCAAAAAGCAGTCTAGGCCAAAACACTGCTTGAAACTTCAATATGAATGAGTAAACTACTGTAAGCTGAATGGATGGATTTCGGTAGAATGAGTCTTGCACTGAATGAGCTCCTGTGTCTTATCACCATGTTGTAGAGTGGGTGGGAGCCATTGTCCATAATGGCCTGCAGCACAGACAGCGTCCAATTGTCCAATTTAATGGTTTCAAACTTAAGGAAAACTTAATATGGTAAAGCATATTGTGTGTTGTGCATATTTTTGCCATATTGCCAGCTCTTAGTTCCAACATACAATGTAAAAAGAAGAGGCTGCTACTGCAGCAAATGAGGGTTAAACTCCCTATTAATGTTTAATGATCACATGGCTACAAAGGTTTGCACAATCCAGCAACTAACAAAATTATTCACACTAACATTTGAACATTTGAAGTTCCAAAAGAGTGCAAGGAACCAACAACTACAACTGTGACAATGGTTTATATGCTTCTTGTTTGTTGGATTTGCTTGCCCATGACTGAACCAGCAGCAACTGCTGCACCTTCAGTAAAGGGCTGTTTGGCGAGTGGACTGGTTCACTGAGGAACTGCTGGCATAAAGGTTATGAGCCTGAGAAAGTTCCAAATTGGAACAAGTGTACTGTCTAAATACCAATTTGGCAGGGAGATTTGTAAAATCCAGTTTCCCAAATCAGTTGAAATAAATAACAGTATTTTTGTGCTTTCTAATACAGAGTGGAGATATAGAACTTTCCAATATACAACTAAAAGAAATGTTCCACAAAATGAACTATCCACCACATTCAAGGTAAACAATGAGATTAACATGTTAAAAATTTAGGGAACACTAATTGCAAACTAGTAAGTTTATTAGTCACTTGCCCAATAACATTTATTTATTCCTTTATAGCTGTAAGTATGTAAATGGGTACACACCTTGCCTGCAGCATTAGGGTTTGCCCCTCTTTCGAGAAGCAACTCTGCAACATCCACCTTCCCATATTTTGCTGCCACATGGAGGGGGGTAAAGCCTTTCTGCAAAAAATACCATTCAAAACAAATTTAAATGAAAAAAAAAGGCAAAAAAGGAACTCGTTATGTTGACCTCATGCTAATTTACATTAGCTTTCATTGCTAGCTGTATTAGTATTATTTGAAATACAGCATGACACATCTAAGTATCGTAATCTAAACAGGTCAATGTGTCTTAAGAAGAGAAGCTTTCTAAAATCAACTCTATTAGTAAACTACTAATTTCCCCATAAGCAAAGGCCAGGAGGTATGGCTGAAATCAAGCTCTACCTTGGTCATCTTGGTCTGCTGAGCATTCATGTCGAGCAGGATACGGGCAGTCTGTGTGTGTCCCTCTCTGGCAGCGATGTGTAGTGGAGTGTGTCCAGCCGTGGTAGTGGAGTTGGGATTGGCCTTGTGCTCCAGCAACAGCTTCACTAGCTCTTTGTGGCCCATGCGGGCAGCGCAGTGCAACGGTGTCTGGTCATCCTATAGGAGGCATGCAGTCTTCAAGCAATTTGCTGTATTCAGTACATAGTCTGACATGTGCACATGTAGGCTTTATGTTTTCTTTAGGTGTATGTTTTCTTTAGGTGGGTCCTATATAAACCTCCCTACAATGCTCAGCACCAATTTATATCTGACTGGTATGAACTATGATTTCCTTCAAAAACCAAGATGTTTTAGTGGCTGGACTTAATTCCATATATGGAAATGTTAAAAATTCATAACTAATGAAAACTACAAGATTGCTGAGAATGCTGTTCATCGACTTCAGCTCCGCCTTTAACACCATCATGCCCTCCAGACTTTTCTCCAAGCTCAACACACTTGGAATAAGTCACACCCTGTGCAGCTGGATTATGAACTTCCTCACCTGCAGACCCCAGTGTGTTAGGATGGGTGAACACACCTCCCCCTCCCTCACACTCAGCACAGGTTGTCCACAAGGCTGTGTCCTCTCACCAATGCTCTACACACTGTACACCTATGACTGCACTCCAAAACACAGCTCCAATACTTTCATTAAATTTGCGGATGACACCACAATCATAGTCAATATCACCAACAATGATGAAGGACCATACAGACAGGAAGTCAAGCTCCTCACAGAGTGGTGTGCTGCCAACAACCTCTCCCTCAACATCAGCAAAACTAAAGAACTGATTGTTGACTTCAGGAGGTGAAGTAGAGAGCATGCACCACTGAGCGTCGAGGGGGTGGAAGGGTGAACAGCTTCAAGTTTCTTGGTGTCTACATACCCGAGGATCTCACCTGGTCGCTCAACACATCCCACATCATCAGGAAAAGCCAACAACGCCTTCACTTCCTCAGAAGGTTAAAAAAAGTCAACCTGCCACAACAGCTCCTCTGCAACTTCTACAGAGCCACAGTGAAGAGCAGCTTGACCAGCTGCATCACCGTCTGGTACAGCAGCGCCACTGCTGCTGAATGCAAGGCCCTGCAGAGGATGGTCAAAACTGCTCAACACATCACCGCAGCTGTCCTCCCACCCATAGAGCTGTCCTCCCACACATCCCAGCCACCCCTTGTTCCATCCTCTGCCATTCGGAAAGAGGTACCGGAACATCCGAGCCAGAACCACCAGGTTCAAGAACAGTTTCTATCCCCGAGCTGTCAAACAAGTCACACCGGCAGCATCGACCTGTGCTTAATAACAACACTACAGTTTGTTACCGATCAGCCTGATCACCCAGCAACACTACACACTGAGCTCCACTAACTCAGAGGACCGTATGCTGTGCACTTCATCTCTGACTGAGCCTTATTTCTAGAATATTTATATATTTATACTGTTACTGTTTATTTAAGATGTTACCTGAACATTATGCTGCTACTCTGTACCTGCACTGTACACTTTATATACAGATCACTGTTTACATCTCTTTTTTACCAATAGTACTTCTGCATTTACTGTACTGTACTGCAATTCACCAGCACTCTGTCTATATACCTGATACACTTGAATATCTGACTATACACTAACTGTCTATACGTCCAATACACCTGTAACACTTGCCTATGCATATCTTGTCTACGTTCGACACCTGTACCTACTGACCATGCACATTTTGTCTGTCTTTTAATGCCTTTTGTCTTTGCACTGTTTACTATGCATCTTTAATTACTGCATTGGAAAAGTAGCCCGATAGTGTTTCGTTATACTCTACTACCATGTATTGTATAATGACAATAAAGTTGAATTGAATTGAACTGAAGATTTTGATAAAGTCTATAGAAATATTGATGGAACAAAATGTAGTACATTTTGTTTCAGTGTGGGTGGGGAACATCTGTACCTTGGCTTTGGCATCCACTGGAGCTGCATTCTGTAACAGAAACTCTGCAACTTCACAGTGACCTGCTCGAGATGCCATGTGCAGGGGTGTTTCCACTTTCTATAAACACACACAAATTAACCTCTGACGAACATACATTTGGAGTACCATGAAATAACTGCATCTTAGAGTCATACAACTTCAGAATATGGCACCTTTACAACTGACATAAGGTGTGGACGTGCTTATAGTACAAAGTTGATTATCAGTTGCACCACAGGGGAGTCAAAGAATAAAGCAAAGGAGATTTAGAAATGTTTTCAAACCATCTCTGTTCCCACCGCCTGTTTCTAATTAATATTTCTGCAGTTAGCAGCCTTGAGTGCTACAGAGGAGATCAGCTTTAACTAGTCAGTCATTCCATGCAGTGGTCTGTTTGGGTTCTTGTCACTTGGCTCCTGCACTAGGACAGAATCAAAATGACATGCTGCAAATTGTTCCTTCATTCAAACACTGTACAATTACTAAGTTCTTTTGCTTCACAGCAAAACTCAGCTATCTCCTGAATCTCTCCCATTCACATGTTCTGGTTAGTCTGGAATATCGTCAATGCATTTCCATAGCACTGCTCAATTCATCAGTCTAATGGACACGATATCATTGGCCTCACTCTTTGGCTGCTAATGGAACTCTATTCCCTAGTGCAGAATAGAGTACAGAACAAAAATTATCAGCTGTAGTGTGAGGTGTTATCTAAATTAAAGTTATAAAAGTTGTAGAAAGTTCTTATAGGTGGCAGCGGCTCAGCAGTCTATAGATGCTATAAGACGCAGTGTGAATATGTTCAGATATAAGCTGCTGCCATTGAGCCCCAGAGCAAGGGACTAAGGTACCTAAGTACCTTTTGATGAAATGATTTTCTGAAATCTAAACATTTTTTGTGCACTCTCTGTATTACCCAGGGTTGTGGGAGAGTCTGTGACTCACCACATTTGAGGCATTTGGAGAGGCTCCCTTCTGCAGCAGAATCTTCACTATGTTGAGATGGCCCATAAAGGAGGCGACGTGAAGAGGGGTGAGCCCCGACTACAGATATGTTCACAGAAAATGACCGGCTACATATTAGAGACCATTCTTACACTTTGTTGTATAAGTAGGTGTGCCTCGAGGCTCAAAAATGGGTCCTGTTCTGTTCATTCGTGATAAAAATGGGGTACATGCTGTGTAAAGCATGCCTAATGATACAGGACTAATATTGAAACTAATTTTGGTAATACAGGCATCAGTTAAACAGATATCACAATGTTATATGGATTTGAATTCATGCAATGGATTTGTCAATGGATTAATTTCATCACCAGAATGAAAGCAAAACACACATTCAATGCTTAGACACAAATGTCCAGAGATTAACAGAGAAGCATGCAAATACTGTATTTCATTTCACTACTCTTTATAAATGTAAAAACTAGCATTGGTGGTTCGCTATTGTGGATGTTTTTTTCCTGTTTATTACCTCTGTCACAGCTTCCAAGGATGCCGAGTGTTTTAGGAGTAGATCCATCACACGGATGTGATTTTTCTTACAGGCTATGTGGAGAGGTGTAAATCCATTCTAAACATAAGCATGAAAAGCTGTGATAAGTAAACCATGTACAATGTGGCTAAACTAATTCCATTTACACAAGACACTCAAGTGTGTACGTGAACTAACCAGTGCACGGGTGTTAGGTTTGGCTCCTTTGTCCAGCAGCACTTTGGCCATGCGGTGATGCCCACAGTGTGCTGCCACATGTAGTGGTGTCAGGTGGTCTAATGTTATATCATCAATCTCAGCATTATACTGCAAGAGCTGTCGCACACAGTCCATGTGGTCCCCCTGAGCAGCCATGTGAATTGGGGAGAGACCATTCTGTAATGTAATAAAGAATAAAGAGTCAAACATATATGGGGGCAGGCAATGATGTTAAATTCCACTTAATTTGTATTTATTTTAGTTAATTTACTCTAGTTTCATTTTGATGAATACAAATCTCACATATTGACTGTACTAGACCAATGTCGATATTCACTGTTGTAACTCAGGCTTTTCTCCACACATATGTGGTGCTCTGTCCTCCATACAGCATGCCTAGTTTTAACTGTTTAAGTTATTGTTTCAGTGCCTTCACACATGGACATGTGGAGGATATATATATATATATATATATATATATATATATATATATATATATATATATATGTACAACCCCAATTCCAATGAAGGCGACGTTGTGTAAAACATATATTAAAAACAGAATACAATGACTTGCAAATCCTTTTCAACCTATATTCAATCGAATACACTACAAAGACAAGATATTTAATGTTCAAATGGATAAACTTTATAGTTTTTTGCAAATATTCACAAATTTTGAATTTGATGCCTGCAACAACTTCCAAAGAAGTTGGGACAGGGGCAACAAAAGACTGGGAAAGTAGAGGAATGCTCAAAAAACACCTGTTTGGAACATTCCACAGGTGAACAGGTTAATTGGAAACAGGTGAGTGTCATGATTGGGTATAAAGGGAGCATCCCTGAAAGGCTCAGTCATTCACAAGCAAGGACGGGGTGAGGTTCACCACTTTGTGAGCAACTGCGTGAGCAAATAGTCCAACAGTTTAAGAACAACGTTTCTCAATGTGCAATTGCAAGGAATTTAGGGATTTCATCATCTACAGTCCATAATATCATCAAAAGAGTCAGAGAATCTGGAGAAATCTCTGCAAGTAAGCGGCAAGGCAGAAAACCAACATTGAATGCCCGTGACCTTTGATCCCTCAGGCGGCACTGCATTAAAAACCGACATCATTCTGTAAAGGATATTCCCACATGGGCTCAAAAACATTTCAGAAAACCACTGTCAGTGAACACAGTTCGTTGCTCCATCTAAAAGTGCAAGTTATAACTCTGCCATGCAAAGCACAAGCCATATATCAACAACACCCAGAAAGGCCGCCGGCTCATCTGAGATGAACTGACGCAAAGTGGAAAAGTGAAAAGTGAGTCCACATTTCAAATTGTTTTTGGAAATCATGGACGTCGTGTCCTCCGGGCCAAAGAGGAAAAGGACTGTCTGGATTGTTATCAGCACAAAGTTCAAAAGCCAGCATCTCTGATGGTGTGGGGGTGTGTTAGTGCCCATGGCATGGGTAACTTGCACATCTGTGAAGGCACCATTAATGCTGAAAGGTACATATAGGTTTTAGAGCAACATATGTTACCATCCAAGCAACGTCTTTTTCAGGGACGTCCCTGCTTATTTCAGCAAGACAATGTCAAGCCACATTCTGCTCGTGTTAAAACAGCGTGGCTTCGTAGTAAAAGAGTGTGGATACTAGACTGGCCTACCTGCAGTCCAAACCCGTCTCCCATTGAAAATGTGTGGTGCATTATGAAGTGCAAAATACAACAACGGAGACCCCGGACTGTTGAGCAACTGAAGTTATACATCAAGCAACGAATGTAAGAATGGGAAAGAATTCCACCTACAAAGATTTAACAGTTAGTGTCCTCAGTTCTCAAATGCTTATTGAGGCCTGTTAAAAGTAAAGGTGATGTAACACAGTGGTAAACACGCCCCTGTCCCAACTTCTTTGGAACATGTTGCAGGCATCAAATTCAAAATGAGTGAATATTTGCAAAAAACAATAAAGTTTATCCATTTGAACATTAAATATCTTGTCTTTGTAGTGTATTCAATTGAATATAGGTTGAAAAGGATTTGCAAATCGTCATATTCTGTTTTTATTTAAGTTTTATACAACGTCCCAACTTCACTGGAATTGGGGTTGTAATTAAATGTAAATCTGACTGTGTACAAGAAGTTGTGAAAAGCACACCATAGCTGTGAGGGGGCATTAAGCTTATGTGCCTATTTACCTTGGTCTTGGCTTGTATGGGGGCTCCTTGTTCCAGCAGGATCTCAATAATCCTAACATGGCCATTTCTGGCAGCACAGTGAAGTGGGGTCAGCTCATCCTGTAAGCAGTTCAAAGATTGAAATGACTGTTCACATTTGTGAAAAACTGCATTTTGCTCTATGTTTTGAGTATTCAAGAAGGCTACCCTACACTTTTTTTTTAGATAAAGCAAACTCCTAAATAAATGCCTATATAACTTTTTTCCCTCCATCTTGCTATTTGTAAAGTGTACTTGGGTTTGTAAAAGGCGCTATATAAATTTAACTTATTATTATTACTAATTATATCTCATTTGTAACATTTAAATCTACATGGTATGCATTCTATTTTATAGGCTACATCAACAGCAAGATTATAATTTAAAATGTCTACCAGTAAAGTATACTAGTATATTATACTAATAACAGCAAGTTAAAATATATATCAAGTATATAAAACAACAAAAACATTTTCACATTACATTAGGGCTTAAGGCCTTGCTCAAGCTATCAGTTATTGCAAGTACTCTACAAATCTGTTTTAAAGTTAGTTATGTCATACTTTAGTCTTAGCATCAATTGTTGCTCCTCGGTCCAGCAGAAGCCTGACCATGATCACGTTACCCCTCCTGGATGCAATGTGCAGAGGTGTAATCCCATTCTGAAACAAAGACACTTTTTGTAAAGTTGTGCTGGAAACAAAATGCGATAGAGTAAGCAGTTTATGAATATATTCAAGGAAGATACCTTGGGAGTGAAGTTCACGTTAGCTCCTCTGTTCAGCAGCAACTGGGCGACATTTAGGTTCTCATAATGTGCTGCAATATGGAGCGGCGTGAAGCCTGTCTGCAAAGAGTCATAGGAAACTAAATCACATACAGTAAATCTCGTCTAATCTCATATGTGCAAAATGTGTTGGACCTGAGTGCAGCCTGCAGTTTTACTGCATGCATGAAAAGGCTTGATATCAGAAAAATGCCATTATTTTAGTTCAGCAGCAGCAACAACAAGCTACACAGATACAAGCATAGTATTTAACTGAATGGCTCTACGATTCAGGGGGCCTAAGTATTACTGCAAATAGAATATAAGTACTTTGGTAGCAGTAACTGGAAAATATGCTTACATTAATGAAGATCTACCTTTTCAGAGTATGTGTAATTTTATGGAAAGTTTATACCGTTATGACTTGCATACAAGCACAGACATAGCAAAGTGTTAATCAACTTTGGCCTATGTTAATATGTTAAATTACTTAGCCTAACCTTAGAAGCATGAAATACAAACAAACGGTCTTTTGATGTGACTGTTAATTTAGGTTGTTTTATTGTGATATAACGTATCAATGTTAAATGGTTTTCGTGATATGTAGGTGAGTTGGGGTGTGGTAGGATCTTCAAGACAGAGTTGGCCTTAGACACAAACCTTACTGAGTACATCCGGATTGGGGTCGTTTTGTAGAAGTACGGCGGCAGTGCGTGTGTCATCATTGCGTGCTGCTATGTGCAGTGCGGGGAGGCGGACCTTTCCCTTAGTGCCATAGTTAATGAGCAGGGCCACTACGTTCTCGTGACCCTGCTGAAGAGCCACAGCTAGTGGGGTAAAGCCATCCTATAAGATGGTAAGCAAAAAAGAGAAGATAACAAGTCATGTAAATAACTGTAAATTATTCACTTGACTGGCCCTGTTGCCACAGCATTTTTGAGCAAACAGTGTTTTGTGATTTATGAATGATATTTGCTTGATTGTTAATGATAAAGTAAAAAAAAAAAAGACATGGTTAGACACTTCAGCAAAAACACTTCCAAAAGAATTGTTGAAACGAACAAATGAGCTAGTAGAAAGGCCTATAATAGGATCAAAATCCAGCTTTACCTCAGTTGGAATGCTCTGATTGGCCCCGTTCTCCAAAAGGAACTTCACAACCTCTAGGTGATTCTCTTGTGCTGCCATGTAGAGGGGAGTAAAGCCCTTCTGTAGACAAGCACATATACCAATAAAAAAGCACATATACCATTACAAACAAAAAAAGAGTTAGGCACTCAAAATTAAGTGGCAGGAAATTTATGACAAAACATTCTAAAAATCTCCTAACCACTGAGCTAAAATGGCATATAATGTGTTATTATAATGGGTTATATCAGATACTTAAAAAAAAAATCAAACAATTAAATTAAACATTAATTCAGATGAGACAGGTGTGAGCTCTGGGGCGGCTATAAAAGTGCTTTGTGTCATAGATGCAAAGCTAGATTATGCCTAGTCTTGGACTAAATTATAATGTCCCTTGGTTTTTTATCACCAAAAAAGGCTTAAGTTTATTATGATTATGTGAAACAGCCTCTGTGTGTCCCTTTTGGGCATGCATGGTAGCCAGGACTCTGACCTGTGACTGGGCATTGACATTGGCTCCATGGTTAACCAGCTCAGTGACCACATGCTCTTGTCCAGCCAATGCAGCAATGTGGAGGGCAGTGTTGCCTTTCTGCAAATGAACACAGAAAGAGAGAGTTCTCAAAAACAGTCACAAAAAAATCTAATTATGGATCTTTTTTTTTAATAAAAATGAATACCAAATACAGGCAATATCAAATATATGTTAAATTAAGTACATTCTGATATTCATTGATCTTTTAATAGCTGTGTGGTAAATGTTCAGAAAGTAAATGTTAGCAGTCTCATTCAACACTAAACAAAGCCTCTTTACCTTTGTGGTGGTCTCAAGTACGATTCCATTGTGCAGTAGTTCCAGCACCATTTTAACATGACCCTCTTTCGAGGCCAGATGTAACCCATTGAGTCCATTCTGTGAAGGGAAGAGAGAACAGAGTAGACCTCACACAGGAGGCTCTGTTATGTGTTGTTACATTCCCTAGAAAACTAGATTCCCTAGACTCTGATGACCTTTGAATTGAGGGGAGAATTTGTAGAGGCAATAGCACTTCAATAAGAAAAGTAACTCTGGTTTTCCACTGCAAATCACTCAGGAAGATTCTTTCTGGCAAGAACATGAAATACCAAGAAATGGTAATGAAGCTGTGGGAGAGATGGCAATGGCAATGGCATGATGTTGGGATGGCAGGTCGGTGGTCTCTCCGCTGGGAAGAATACAAGCCGTGTGGGATAGGTCTAACCTCACACAGCCTTCCTTCATCCACACAGGACATGTGAGGTTGGACCTTTCTCACATCGCTAATATTATCCCCCTCTCTGAGTCTGGAGACCACTCACCCCATCAGAAAAAAGTTAGAAAAGAAAGAAGTAAACAAAGACTTAAAAAGAAATGGAGAAGAACAAGAGAGGAGACATGGGTGACAATATCAATTATCTGGGATAGACACTGAAGAATCATATTTCCCCACAAGGACATAGGAGCTGACCTACAGCAGCAAGAAGGCTATACATCAAAAAGGCCTGGGCACTAAAAGGTTAATGAAAATGTTAAAAATCAAACATTTTTTAAAATCATAATAATTCTCATTAGAGGTATTTTCAGGGAATTTATGCCGTTCTGTTTCTCAATTTAGTATCTATACCTATTTATATGTACTACTATACTTTTACTTACAAGCAGCAAAGTCCTAATTGAATTGTTAATTCAGGACACTAGGTGGTGCAGGGTGTCATTAGATGGGGAGGGAGAAGATGTTTTGCCATTCACTTGTAACAGCAACTAGTTATCCTGCTAGACACTTCCAGCGATGAAATTATGGAGAGTAAAAAGGTGTAAAAAAGAGTTTGATAAAAACATCTTTAAACAAAAGGTAATTGTGCTTTACATTCTGTTTTTTAAATTCTTATTTTTGTTCACAACTGAGAATCTTGAACGTAAAGAATCAGAGAAAGACAAATGTCCAAAAAATTTAGATTTTGATTCAGTTTTTTTTTACTATTATTTTACTTATTTTGTTATATCTTAATAAATAATTTTGTTTATTACATTAGAATAGAGCCCTGATATTGAGCAGAGCACAGTTTAAACTTACAGCTGAGCATTAGGAAATATAAATCTAAAAATTATTGATAATTATCAATAATCAGAGGCTATGGAAAAAATTAAGAGACACTTTTTTGTGTATCACCTATTGGGATATGATTTTAGGTTATATTGCCCAGCCCTGACATCAAACAATCTCATGCACCACCTCGACTTTTAGTAGCTGTAGTAGATGCATGCATCCAAAAGGGGTCTCTTGATTTCGTGTTATTTTAGCAGGACCTGAAGACCATTTTAAGACCCCAAGAATTTCCCATCTTGCAGTACCTTCCAGCATCTTTATTGTCAATGTAATATTTCTACTCTCAAATCACCTTTATTTTTCAGACTTGACTGTTTCTGGTTTGATTCTTGTTATGATTTAATTCTGTCAATGTCAATGTCAATACTAAGGCACTGTACAGTTTGTATTTTCATTAGTTATGCAACATTATTGCTAATTGTTGCTCTGTTATGTGGCAAAGTTCATTCTTTGAAACATTCATAATTGGTACTGCATTGGCACATGCGCTCTCACATGTGCTCCTGTAAGCTGTGAACTGCATACTAATACAGCCTACTGTAAATGGTGCAGCATATGCTACAGACACTCCACGAGGCACATACGCTTTACTTAATCCTCCACAAGCTTGATACAAACGGAATACATCAATAAGAAAAACGTTATTGTAGGTATTATGGTAATCACTAAAATGTATTCTTTGCCATGTTAGCATTATTTAATTCAGTGAATAATAAAAACAATATATATGGTTGTCCAAATGATTGCTTGTACAGTTCATTTCTAGAATGCTATAACACATGACAAACGTAGGGGTCCTAGTCATACAGCGTGCTCATGGAGCAATGTGGATCTCCTTATAGGACTGTTTGTCTGTGGAACTCACTGTACCTACAACTTGGCTTTTGAATAATGAGTGCAATATATATCTTATTCCTCTCTTTCTAAGACCTCCAGATTTGTGCTGGCCAATCAAATAAATTCAGAAGTCTCAGTGAAACATAGGGGGACATGCATATGCACACGCCTACATCTGTGAATGGCACTTCACTCAGACATTGCATATAAGCCCATGCAAAAGGCATGTAGACCTATTCTTTTGACTGTTCTCGTTTCTCTCTTGTCACTTCACAATGCAAAACAAGCCAAGATCCTCTGTGGGAATTTACAGACCATGTACTGCATGTTCCTTTACAATCATCCAATGCCCACACAATTGTTCAGTTGATTGGTCTTATCAGCTCTTCTAGAAACACTAGTGGTATAATGTACTGTACTGCTATTGCTGAGCTTATTGTACATTACTATACATTGTACGTGTCCCTTGCACCTCTCTCTCCTTCTCTTGCTCCACACACACTCATTTCCCCTGGCACGTCTCCATGATGGTGTCTATCTGGGCAGCAATGATAAGACATACTCTCACAGCCTCACACCCTGTTTTTGTGTTATCACACACAAGTTTCAAGAGGCTCCTGATGACGCAAAAAGGGGGAAACTCCCTAGTCATTGGCTGATCGCTTCCATGAGAGCCATCACCCTGTTAATGTCACAACTCTGTGGTTGTTAACCACAACGCAGTGTTTTTCAACTCATGCAGCTTTTCAAGTGGGATCAGAACATGAACACCATTTGAAGTTGGATGATCAATCAGATGCAACACAGAAATCTGCAATGCAGCATGAATGGGCAAACTTGTAATGTCAATGCAATTTTCATCAAGCTGGATGGACGAATTGATCAGTGGATCAAGTAATCAAATAAAATTATCCCAATATAATAAATTACAATGACAAAACCTCTTTTAAACATGAACAATTAACCCACTTTTTATGCTTTTTTATGTTAGAAAAACACCTGTAAAATAGCCTAAACCTGATAATGTCAGTTATCTTACAACCCCAATTCCAATGAAGTTTGGATGTTGTATAAAACATAATAAAAACACAATATGATGATTTGCAAATCCTTTTCAACCTATATTCAATTGAATACACTACAAAGACAAGATATTTGATGTTCAAACCGATAAACTTTATTGTTTTTTGCAAATATTCACTAATTCTGAATTTGGCACAGGGGCAACAAAAAACTGGGAAAATTGAGGAATGCTCAAAAAACACCTGTTAGGAACGTTACACAGTTGAACAGGTTAATTGGAAATAGGTGAGTGTCATGATTGGGTATAAAGGGAGCGTCCCTGAAAGGCTCAGTCGTTCACAAGCGAGGATGGGGCGAGGTTCACCACTTTGTGAACAACTGCGTGAGCAAATAGTCCAACAGTTTAAGAACAACATTTCTCAACGTGCAATTGCAAGGAATTTAGGGATTTCATCATCTACAGTCCATAATATCATCAAAAGATTCAGAGAATCTGGAGAAATGTCTGCAAGTAAGAGGACAAGGCAGAAAACCAACATTGAATGCCCGTGACCTTTGATCCCTCAGGCGGCACTGCATTAAAAGCCGACATCATTCTGCAACGGATTTTACCACATGGGCTCAAGAACATTTCAGAAAATCATTGTCAGTGAACACAGTTCGTTGCTCCATGTACAAGTTCAAGTTAAAACTCTGCCATGCAAAGCGAAAGCCATGTATATACAACACCCAGAAACGCCGCCAGCTTCTCTGGGCCCGAGCTCATCTGAGATGAACTGACGCCAAGTAGAAAAGTGTCCTGTGGTCTGACGAGTCCACATTTCAAATTGTTTTTGGAAATCATGGACGTCATGTCCTCCGGGCCAAAGAGGAAAAGGACTGTCCGGATTGTTATCAGCGCAAAAGCCAGCATCTCCGATGTTATCAGGGTGTGTTAGTGCCCATGGCAGGGGTAACTTGCACATCTGTGAAGGCACCATTATTACTGAGAGGTACATACAGGTTTTGGAGCAACATATGCTGCCATTGAAGAAACGTCTTTTTCAGGGACGTCCTGCTTATTTCAGCAAAACAATGCCAAGCCACATTCTGCACATGTTACAACAGCGTGGCTTCATAGTAAAAGAGTGCAGGTACTAGACTGGCCTGCCTGCAGTCCAGACCTGACTCCCATTGAAAATGTGTGGCGCATTATGAAGCGCAAAATACGACAACGGAGTTGTCTGGACTGTTGAGCAACTGAAGTTGTACATCAAGCAAGAATGAGAAAGAATCCACCTACAAAGCTTCAACAATTAGTGTCCTCAGTTTCCAAACGCTTATTGAGTGTTGTTAAAAGGAAAGGTGATGTAACACAGTGGTAAACACGTCCCTGACCCTACTTCTTTGGAATGTGTTGCAGGTATCAAATTCAAAATGAGTGAATATTTGCATTTGCAATATTTGTTTATCCATTTGAACATTAAATATCTTGTCTTTGTAGTGTATTCAATTGAATATAGGTTGAAAAGGATTTGCAAATCATCGTATTCTGTTTTTATTTATGAACACAACGTCCCCTTCATTGGAATTGAGGTTGTATAAACTACAGCCATTCATTGTACCATGTACTCCATTTTATTTACCTCTCACATAAACTAAATAAACATGCACAAGTTCCTCTTTTTGAGATAAACAACCACCTGACTACTTAATCACAACTGGAAGCAGCATTAGTCAGACAAAAATGGCTTTATATCCAGTTAGCTTGCTAAGTTTTGTATCTCAACATGGCCAAGAACCACCTACTTTGACAGAAAGGACCATTTAACTAACAGGGAAACTGGTCAGTTGCAGAACTTTTTTTCTCCCCCTTACATGTAGGGACTACGGGTCTGCTACATGACCAGAGCCCAATGGGGCCCAAGGAAACATTGGGTTCCAAGTCAGGTTTGGGACAATTTTTCTATGTTCCACATCAGGCTCAGTTCAGGTTCTGGTTGGTACTCTAATGAGTGATTGCACGTTATTTGGCATGGAGAAAATGAAAGAAAAGTTAGTCAAAAAAAAAAGAAAAATAAATGAGTTAGGGACACCTTCTTTGGGGAAACATTATGACATGGTCATTATATCACATAAAACACACACTGGAAAAATACAATGTAGAGCTTGTAATATTTTGAGTTATGATATCAGGAGGACTAGCATGCCATCAGTTGATGACACTGCAACCATGTATAAAAAACGACAAATGAGGTTCCATCAACTAAACAAAGGTTTCAATGCTGAATAGGATCATCAATCTACCACTGCACCGTAGGAAGTGCCCACAAGTTTATTTCCAAGGCACTAATGATTTTACCACAGGCATTATCTGCTATAACACAATGGAATGTAACAACACATAACTTGACATCAAACAACCTGTTACTGAAAACAAATAACTGGTATGAATCAACTATGGAGCTGCAGAACAGCTGAGACAGATGGTTGACTGAAGTTGAGTATGACTCAAACCTGGCCCACACTGGATATCCCATTTGCAAAATGGAGCTCAAATATCAGAACAGCTTTATGTCTTGGCAATAAGAGTCATATCCATTCACATGCCTGTGACTCAGCATTGATTTATTCTGCTGCACTCCTCACTCCTTTAATTCACTCACTGGATTTCAGTATTCCAGCACTGCACTTTCTCAGCAATGCAACCCACTGAAATATTCAGCAGCAAATAGAGTGAAAATGTACAAGGCTGTGGAGTTATATCTAGAGCTGATGAATATTATAACCCTAAGAACTCCAAAGGGCAGATAAAGGTGATTTTTTTTGGGATCATTTCACAGTTAAATAGAGGTGGACTAGATGACAATGTGGTATGATAAATTACATCATGATACAGTTTTCAATATATCATGGGTACTCCTGTCCACATACAGAACACTGTACTTGTAGAATACAGAGCAAAACACACAGATCAAAAAAGACTATTACAGAAAATATGTAAACATCAACCAAAGCTGGTTTCCCCTGATTTATGGCATTACTGCTGGAATGTTAGTGTTACAGTTAGAAGGTTTTTGTGACAGAAACAGAGATGACATTGAGTGGACAGAAGAAGGCGTCTGGGCAGCTCTCACCTGATTGGCTGTGTTGATATCTATGCCATTCTTGATGTGGTCCAGAGCCTTGTCCAGGTTACCTGATCGGGCAGCACGTAAGAAACTGGTGGCAGCATCAGCCTGAGACAAATATAAAGGCATACAGAGAGGTGGGATGAAAGAGAGTGAGATTATTTGTATGACTAATATGGTAATTAAGGGATCATATGCTGTCACCTAGCCCTTGAGATGGCAAACAAACACACAAAAGGACAACTCTTACATGTGGACCATTTATTGTCATTTTACATGTTCTGTGAAACATTTAAGACAAAGAATCTCAATATGTAACAAGTAGTGTTCACCAAAATCACACAGAAAAGAAAGTAAGAAGAAAAAAAAATAATAAATAAAGATAGAACACATTGCGGTTAAGACATGTGATTATTTATCACATTAGGACGGAGTGTTAAACATGACAACGGTGCACCAACACAACACAAGATGCTTTCAGAACGACTTGATATGCTTTTCTGAAAGACTATGGCAAGGACACTACACAGAAAAATCACATAAATTATAGATGTAACAGCCAGTAAACAAACTATAACCACAAAGGTGTGGAAAGATCTGGGTGTTACTTACAGTATCCAGTGTATCCCAAACAGATTTGTAGCAACAGCATGTCTGGGGCACATTTGGCCTGTCTTTTTTGGCAAATGTTATTAAACACATTACATAATCCATTGAGATGTTCAATTCATTAAGCAACTGAATATATTATTAAAGCTGCATGTTCTTTACACCAACCAATGAACTTTTGAATTTAAAATTTTTTTGTCAGATGTGGTCACCTTTTAGTACTCACAGTGATGACTGTGATATGCAGCACTGCACTCTGGAAAAAAACAGTTATATTAGTTGCCTACAAAGTGAGCACAGGTCATACATAGGGGAGCCCTGAGTCAGGACCTGTTCAGGTAAACAGGTCAGTAGCACAGAAATGCTTGAAGGCCAACCTCCATAGAAAGCATGAAAAGCAACACAATGTGTACCCTGTCCATTTTTCATAGCCTGTGGATTATAACCAGCCATTTTTTTCTTCCAATTTACCTTACATGTTCATTTGTTTAACTGGTATTACATTCAATAGTCCATTTAGGTATTGTTTTCAGAATTGTTCTCTACAAGTCCAAATCAACTGCATTATCAATTACACATGCACAGAGAGAAGAAGAATTAGAAAATTAGCAGGCAGGCACTGGAGTGGTGTCACACGGTAGCGAGAGGAAGGGATAACTGCTGGAGGTTAAGTCAGAGAGAGTGAGGGAGAGAGAGCGAGAGAAAAAGAGAGAGAGTGAGGGAGGATTAAAGAGGAGCTATTTGCAAGGGCCTGAAGCAGCAAATCTTGTGGAGAGGTTTCCCTCGGACAGCTCTAAGTACTCCTGCAGTCTTGGGGAAGTGAACATTTGCCATGCACGCCCCATAGCAAGAGACACCAAACACCAGCACAGCAACACACGAACACATTTACACACACATACACACACACACAAAACCACACACACACACACACACACACACACACACACACACACATTTACAGTCTACAGATCAAAGAGAAGAGCTAAGACCCTGGCTTTTTGAGTGTATGTGTGCGCATGTATGTGCGAACACTTATCACCAACACTGCATGACCTATTCAAATACGCATGAATGTGGAAAATAATGGGCCTTGAGCACTGTATCACTGGCAAATCAGTTCCATGCACTCAGGACTGCTCTCCTCTGGAGATTCTGTATGAAGGGCCCAAAGCTCCAAGTTCTCTAAGCACTCACAGGATTATGTAGATGCATATTCCTTTTGATACAAACAAGCCATGTTAATTCAGCTTACTTAAATTTTACACCACAACCATTTCCAATTATGTAAATGTATTTATTTGATTAGCCCTCTTGATCGTCACTCACTGTTCCACACCAGCCATTTTCTTGGATGTGTTTGCTAAATTTAAAAAAATTAATACATTTTAATATGTGATGACAATAGTACTGTTAGACTTCTACAAATATAAACTTGCTGTCTCTCACGGCTGTACAAGTACGGTATATAATGGTATATGCAATATAAACTGCTTTGTGTTACAAAATAGGACATCTGATAGTTTCACTTTCACTCAGTAGATTATGTTAACATGCATATGGGATGTAATTTAGGCAGCCAATTAGTCTAGATTTTGAAACAAGCATGCTTATTGGCTAATGATTGCTAATAAGAAGTGTTTAGGTACTGAAATCTAATATGGAATGACACTGATTTTTTTGATGTTTTGTAGTACTGAACTACCTCTGTCAGTACATAAAGTGTCATACTGTGTCAAACTGTTAAATTAACAGACCTGCTTATGTGGTTTCTGACAATGTATGACATGCTGTAATCTATAAACAATGGACAAAAGTAATAGTAGACATTTTGAGGCTTTAATTTTGTGTACTTTTGTCCAATTTCATAGAAAACAGTACATCACACAGTGTCACAAAGGGGAATTTGGGGTTAGGATAAAATTGTGTAAATTATATTTTTGCCAAAATATCGCTACTATTGAAGTTTGACCTCTATCACTACAAAATCTGCGTCACTTGCATCGTGCAGCAATAATACTGACACAGACATGTCTATTTCCTCTAGACTGCCCTTGGACAACACAATATCATAGTTGTGAACTAATGATTAAAACAAATCTGCATGAAGAGTTACAAAAGTTTAGCACCTACACTTTCAGTTGCTCTATAGTGTACAAGCAAGCTTTCAAGTTGAAGTTCATGTACTGAATTTAGCACAAAGCCTGTAAGTATATTATTTTAAAATGCATTTATACTACGGAAGATTTTACAAACCACAAACTCTTTAACTACCTTTGTGTTCTTTGCATTTTGGTGGAGATGTCAGTGATTTTGTGGGAGATTTTTTTGTGGTTTTACAGTAGATGCAGTAAATTATAAACTACTGTACATCTTTAACACAGAATATTGATTCGTTTTGCTGAGGCATGATTTGTAAGTCGCTTATTTGTTAAAGAAGTGTGTGTGTGTGTGTGTGTGTGTGTGTGTGGGTGTGTGTGTGTGTGTGTTTATTTACGTCAGTGCACAAGGGTGTATGTCTGTACAAGATAAGGTGGTGTAAACCAACTTGTAGGCCGCACCTAATTTTGTGCCTAAAACATTTTCTTTTGCACACATATCCAGCGCATTAGAAGATACAGCTTAACACAAATTCAAAGGAAAAAAAATGATTTACCTCAAGAAGAGTCACAGGTTTCTTCACATCTTCTGACAAACATTATTTCCAACTTGCATTACTGTAACACCATTTTACTAAAAAACCTAAAAAGAATTTTGGTCCAAAATGCAGAAAGATGAAAATATACGATTATTATAGCATCTTAACTTTTTTTTGCTTTCAGTGATTGGGGCAATTTATTCAATATAAAATCTTACATAGTTTTGTATAAGTGTTTAATCATGATATGTTGGATGTGTACAAAAGAAAGTGGTAAATAAATGTTCATGCACTATATGAATGTATAACAGTCATGTCTTTTCCAAGAATACATTCTTTCATGGCAATTATTCCTAGCCTGGACACGCTTTACAGAACATCCAATCTTGCACACTTTGTTTTGAATTGCTACACAAGATTGGATTTCCAGATGCTGCCATGCTGCATTGTTACAGATAACTAAAACTAGATAGGTTGGAAACTGCAACATGCCTACCAAAATAAATGTCATTTGAAACAAAAATTTCAACGCTGTAAATTTATTTCAACAAAAATATTTTATGCACTAGGCATACACATTAGTTTAAGATTTTTGATAATGTTCTGTTAATGTTCCTTTTAATGTAATAAAAACACAGATCTGAAGAAAATTTGCCTCCAGTTTTAACATGCTCATATTGTCCTCCCGGTAATCCTCCTCTCCAGATCATATAACTCTAAACTAATCCTTCTTATTCTGTCATGTTCACTCTCTTCCTCCCTCTCTCTCCTCCCATCTCTCAGTGCACCAGTGCTGCGGCAGACAGGATGACATCATCGCTAAGGAGGCACACTGCAGTGTGTTTGTGTGTACAGTGAGAGTGAGTGCATCTTTAGGTGTGCATGTGTGATCACTGTCAGGCATGCCTCTGTAAAAACACCCATGGTATATATGTATGTAGGTATGTTTGAGGAAAACGCCAGAGATAATAAGACGGACAAACAGAGAGAAAAAGAGATTTTTGAAAACATTAACACAAATTGCACTTGTAACCAAACATCCCCACAGTACACATTTTATGCACATAAGAGTGAGAAATCTATTCTCAAACTGGAGAGATCCATTTCTGTTTAAATTAAGTAGGCAAAACAGAAAACAAGAGCATCTGCTTGAAACATACGAAGACCAAAGAACATGTGAACATGTGCAAGTTGAAGATACGAGGTGAGTTAAGGGTAATAGAGAAAAGAGAGAAAGACCAAGAAGAGAATGTTTAAAACTGCTGGTCCAAATCTTTTGTCAAAACAAACCTGGTTTGAGATGAAAAAATGCACCATGCTTCAGAATAAGTGGCTTTGCCAAATCTCCCGTCCCCAAGGATAACATCAACACAGCTACTGATCTTCCACCAAATCCCCATAGACATGTGTATATTGCTGACATGGAACTACTGATTAGCTTATATTGAAGTGCATACTGCAGCAGCTTGGACCGTAAAACATATAAAACACATGCGTAATAACCTTTACTTTTACAATGTTTTTTTTAAATGCTTCCTGAACAACAACAAAGTCAACTTAAAGAAAAACACCTGCCATCACCGACTGCATCAGTTTGTAAAAGGCTCGGGTGAACATCTCTGACAGCTCTTTAAAGAAACACTACAGTGTTTTGCATTCATAATGTGCCATATCTGTATTGTATGAAAATCATTCTAAAACATTTCTTTTATTTTTTTAGAAAAGATCAGAAAACCCATGAAACACCCCCGGAGTATTCCTTTAAAAAAAACCCTAAAAAATCTTTTTCCTACCAACTTTGCAATGAAGATAAATTCTTTGCTCCTGTCCCTCTTCTACAGACTTCTTAGCCCACTATTCTCCTCTCATTTCCATGTCTCTCACTCTATGGGTGGAGCTCTGCAGAGGAGACGTGTGTACTTAGATCTGCTTTGTCATTTACAGTATGTTTGTAAGGTGCTGTAAATGGGTAAGAACAAAGAATGAGCTATGTGCTAACTGGAAGATTGATATGAAACTAGATTTTATTTTTAAGTCTTGTGAGTCGTTAATATCTGAGAACATTGCTGCAAAAGCCTGCAAAGCCCATTTTTTAAATGTGTGGTGGCAGCTTGATTAAGGCAACTAACTAGTATCAAGAGGTATGCTGGTTTAGGTGTGTTATTATGGAAAAATCTGAAGTTGTCCCAGAGGACCTAAGGTTGCTGCCTTTCCTCTGACCTGTTCTGACCTGTGCCTTTGTTCCTGTGTCCTGTTCAAAAGGTAGCTATGAAAATATTGAATGGGTCTGAATAAAGAAATGTTAAAACAGTAACATGTATTTAAAAAAAATAAGCTTTTAACAATCTTGAGAGAAACCCCAAGAAAGAATAAAAAATAAGAATTGTTCCATGGTCTTTTTACACATAATTTTGTAGTATCCATCCCATTCGAATATTCTTAAATGTGCAAGTGTTTTTTTATGATGAATAGATATAATTAGAACATACCTAAGACCAAACAAGTCAAAAACAAAATAGCTAATAATAATAAATCAACTGAATTTTTGGTCCCACATATATTCTTAAAAGTGCAAGCACAAATCACTTACATTTAAAATTTCCACTGGCCTTCCTAACTGATCTAGGGCCATTGTCTCTCCCTCTCTCATAATGGTTAGTATCATGAGAAGCTGGCTCTGTTAAGTGGATCAGCATTAAAAAGAAGCTTCTACCCTAAGCTTTTTCTTTCCACAGCAACCCAGAGGCATGCAAAGCACAAGTGCTATAACAAGTATAATGTGCACAATTCACAAGGCCATAGAGAGCTACACCCCTTTTGTGCCTATGTATGTGTAGCAAACGACTTCATTCAAAAGCCTACTTGTAAATGAGAAGAAAAGTGCCAAATCCTGCTTTAACAGGTTTTTCTCAGTTTTCCATTTGTTCACATGGGAAAGGAATACATGAAATAATAAGGTAATGATAAATTGTAAAATTAAAATAGAGCACATCGTAATATGTATTGTTCAGGCAATATATGACAGGCTGTGGCTGTCATTACAAAACCTAACATCTCTGAATGGTAACTTTACAGGGAAAAGAAAAAGCATTCTTAACTGTAATGTCCAGATGACTAAAGCAATTTTAGTAAATAAATAATACTTCTAGAGCATTTTAGAACATTTCTATTGGTCCATTAATCATACAATGCACAGAACAACACAAGCTGGAAAAAGAAGGTAGCTGTACATAGAAAAGAGTAATAGCTTATGAGTGAAAGGTCAACTAAAAATGAGACATTTAAGACCAGGCTGACAGGTATCAACAAATGGAGAATAATCCAACCAAATAAGGTCATTAAATAATTTGATTCTATTGTACTCATTCTTTTCTCGCTGTTTTATGTTTTTATGACTTATTTGTGATATGATAATTCTCTCCTTGTCATTATAACTCATTTTATACCGAACGTCATTCTATTGTCTGTTAAATTGTCTATATGGACATTCTGTACCTTGTTTTTTGCTTTGCGATAAATGTTACTCTCTTACCTCCTACAACTGTCTTGCAGTACACTCTTAAAAATAAAGTTGCCAAAAGAGATTCTGTGGAACAATACTGTAGAAGAAGTAGCTTTGTTGCAACAGATTGTTCTTTAAAATGAGATTTGCAAGTGTTAAGAACCCTCATAATGGCATGGTTCTAAACCAGTGAGGGCTTTTTCCTTACACCACACGTCCCACAAACCATTCTGGAACCCTTGCATTTAAAAGCGTATTTCAAAAATGTAATCTTCGCTGTGTTGAAATTGATGCTTGCCAGTGCTTGGACTGATCTAACCTTTTTAACCGAGTTGCTTTGGAGGAAGACATACCCAAATTTAAGAATTGGAAATGCAAATGAAACTATTCTAATTTAGAGAAAAGAAAAAAGAAAACAAAAACTTTTTTACTCACGGCCCAAGTAACCGTCTTGGACGGCATCTCTTCACTTGTCTCCTTTCTGCACTCACGCTCTTTCTGTCTGTTTGCTTCTTTCTCACCCGGTTGCTGTGATACACTGAATATTTGGGTGCGAAGGACTAGGTACTGAGCTGTGGTTTCCCCCAATACACACATGTACACACTTGAGTAAGCAGCACTTGTAAGGGGGCAGGTGGGTGGGGCAAGGGGTGATGAGGCCAAAGAGTTTATCTCCAGCGGAATGCTGTGTGTATCAACACAAACACATTTTTTGCACAAATCATGATAATGGCTAGCGTTGCCTTCCATACCTTTCTACTCTCATCCATCCTCTTGCTCTCTCACTCTGACTCTCTCTCTCTCTGTTGCCTATTCCCTAATGTCTCCCAAAATCTTCACAGTCATACTCTATGCATTTTGACAAGCAAAGGACCTACTCTGAATGCCGTGGAGAAAGTGTCTGTGGGAAAAAAAGAGAAAGTAATGTGTGTGTGCAAGCGTATTTAGACGGTTCTGCACGCTTTCAGGCTGCACTGAGACTTACAGTGACAAAGCTCACAGCAGGGGGGGTGGTTTGGGGAGGGCTTCAGCCGTACCAAGCCTGATGACAATGGGCCAGACGAGGATAGGGAGGGTGTGTGGTTGTGTAAGTGTTTCTGTGAGTGTGTGTGCGTGTGTGTGTGTATGTGAAGGGGGCCCAGCCTCTTTTAATAAAAGATCTGTCACTCCTGGCTGAAAAGGCCCCCTCGCTTTCTCCTCTCCTGGCCAACGCTGGGAAAAGCACATCCCTGCCAAAGGCATGCGCCCAAGTAAACGTATTTTAGATGAGAGTAGAAGGGAAGGAGTGGAGGAGTGCATCTCAGTGAGGCTGAGACTGAGCGAAGAATAAAAGTGTATCCATGAGAGGAAGTTTGAGAAGCAGTCATGATGAAGGTCATGGAGGGGCAGCAGAAAGTCACTGGTGAAAAGCTGGGAATTGCCATGGTGATTCCATTCATTTCCACTTTAAAGAATACATAAAGTCATGAACCACCTCAAACTGAATCTTAAATCTTGCTGAGCTGAATATTTAAAGAATAATCTTGGAAATTTATAACTAATCCTTAATCATCATTCTTTACAATAACACAGATAAAAGCTGAATTCAAAAAGTAGTAACTGAAAACATGATGACAATTTTATAGGGGATTCATTTTTGTTATTTTCTTAAACTTTTTGCCACCTAAATTACTTACTTGTCTCACTTTTTTTTTTACTAAAATTACTACCACTGTGTAAATATTTAAACAATAACCTTTTGTAATATGTCAGAGAATCAATTTAGTACCATTTAGTAACATAATGGCCTTCGTACTGCTTTCATTTCTTAGTCAGCAATAGAGAAAAAATTATGAATTGGGACAAACGTAACATTGGGAAATGGAAATGATAGACAGTCAAACTAGATGATTGTAGATAAAACATTTTAGCTTTTTACACTATTTAATCTAAAATACTTCAACAATTTCCAATCCTGAATCACATAGAATTCTACCACACAGCAGTACAGCTAGATCTTAAGGTCTTTTGCGGCATGCTTTTTAGTCTCTAGCCACTCTGGGACACAAGCGGCCACATTTATGGTCATAGTGGGCCAAAGTATAAAGATTGTTGTGGGCTGAGGGCTAAAAACAGCTAGCTACCTAGCAAATCATCTGTCTTGTACTTAAGCAAGTCACATATACATGGAGACTGCGTATATGAAATGCAAACATGAGCTGTCTTTAAACAAAAACAATACACAGACAAGATACATATTGTTTTACCTTATCTACATAACAAATTGTTTTTGTAAATATATGCTCATTCTGAAATTGATACTTACAACATGTTCCTAAAAAGTTGGGACAAGGCAAATTGAGGCAAGTAATGCTGGAAATGTTGGAAAAAACAACAAGCAAAACAACCCCATCCTGAACAGGTAATGTAAGTAATGCTTGCGAAAGGAGCACACGGAGTGCGGTAGGGGTTACTAACGAGAAAAAAAATTGTGAGGATGAAAGTCTATCTGTGTAGTTTAGTAATCCGTACTCTCAGTCTCTCTGCTCACAGAGCTGTAAACTGTACTCTCGATCAGCGAAACTTTACCGACAGATTTATAAACCGTACTCTGTTATCAAATACTATCATTACAGTTTTGATAGTCAAGAGTACAGTTTACCTAAATGATCTTTGACTAGTTATGTTCACTCAACTGCATGTACAACATTTTGATGGATGTATACTTGAGTATTTAAAAATTTTGGGTTAAATTTCGTTTTAGCACCTAGATAGGTTCTGTACACCGCTCTCAATCTGGAGCATTAGCATTTTAATTTAGATGAAAAGAGAAGGACAGAACCTAGCAAGCTTTAGTTTTTGAGTTGATGGATGCTGGATTTACTATGAATGTCCTCTGCAGTTCTATAGGGATGTTTTGGACCAGATACTTTTTTTTTTACTCCTACTCCTACAGAAACCTTGTTTTCTGTGGCTATGTTTACTTCTACAATGGTCATTATTTCATTTAATAACACTACTTTCACTTGGTTTAATGGTGTGGCTTAATGGTATAATTTAATATGGGTTACTGCACCCATATCTTTATCAAATATCACATATGTTCAAGTCCCCTTGCATGCTTGTTTATGTATGTTACATATTTACCAAATGTTTCTGAAGTTGTGATCTAGTCTTTGAAAGCAGTAGAAGACCCTGCAGCAGCTATCGCAGCCTATAATGCACAGTACCTCCTGGTGGCCTCTCTGTGTAGTGCAGTATCTGCATCAACTGCCATGGTGTGGGCCATCCATGCGAGGTCTGCTGCAGCAGTGGCACTAAATACTCCCTTTCTCTTAATAACACAAACTCAATTGTTTGCATTAAAGGAAGTGTAATACAGAATGAGAGGAAAAAAAAGCATGGAAGAGAGAGAGAGAGGGGGGGGGGTCTTATCATATTCTCAGTTTAATCCTTTGGTTTAAAGCCCCCAAATGGTTTTGGTGTATTTCAAACATTATTAAGATGAAAAAAAACTCATTCAACATGGTCTGATGAGAATTGCTGTGTTCCAGAGTCACAGTTGTTCACAGTGCTTGTAAGAGGAGCCAAGCAAGCATTTAATGTCTCTAAAAACTAGCTTTTTGCTAAAATGCACTTTTTTGTCAACACCATTCATGGCAGACAAGTACAAACTGGCAGAGTAAACACTAAGTTTACTATGTATACACGTGTTTACATGTTTTTGCACATAGAACATGATGTACATTTTGTGCACGAGAATGTGTGAATATTTGAAAACATTCCTAACTATGTATATGCTGAAACCCCTAGTTGTAGAAAAGCAGATAAAAGCAGGTAAACTGATTATGAGATGCACAATTATCAGCCATTTCAGCCTGCTTGAATGATTTGTGACTATTGTGCACAGTAAAAATGTTTTGCCAGTTAAAAATTCTGTAAAAGCTGTCAAAACAATACATAAACTGAAACAAGGGTAAAACAATACTAATGAACAATGACCAAAAACAATATTTATGATCAATGGAAATTATTAAAAACACAAATTAATACCTTTCTGGTGCAAAATGAGGTGCAAAATGGTTGATACAGTGAGCGTTTATTTAAGCTTTTAGTAAAATAAAATCATATATAAGGCACATCTAAAGATTGATTGTGTTGTAGACAGCAGCTGAACTTGAAAATTATATATATCATTAATAGTAGTAATGTGAATTTTTAAATGTGAAATTTTATTTTATTTGTCAAAAGTAAAAATAAAAAAATCTAATTGAAATTATTATTGAACGTTCAAATAGAATTCTTACAAGTGAACATTTTACTATTAAATGTTTAAACTTAATTCTTACAAGTTAGAATGGAAAGTAAGTATGTACATGTAAGTAAACTAAATCTTTACACGTAAAAATAAAAATGTTTCATATGCTTTATAGGCTATATAGGGAAGCTATTTACCATATAGCTATTTTGGGGGTAATTTCTTTATGTAACTTAGCCTGACTGTGCACAAGCAAGCCCATGTAAGATTTATAGTTGTTTACTGAATGCAAATATTTGATAAATATTAAGTGTTAGTGATTTTTAAACAAAGATACAGAACTTCTACAATCACTTTTACAAATGTCACACCCACCCTGCATGTTTTAGTGTTTTACTGCTCTAACCTACTTCCTGTCATTTTTCCTCCTAGATAATAGGGTTATTATAATTTTGAAAAGTTAATTAGTTTTAAAACTTCTTAGTTTTTTATTTTGGATTTCTTGTAAGATTTCAGGTTACCTTCAGGTACTTTAAATGGATAGTTTTAGTTTTGTTTTATATAAGACTTGCAGTTTATTTTGGTTAATTTAGTTTTAGTTTTGGTTTTTAGTTTTAAGGTAAATATTTTGGGTTTACTCAAAGGCATCAACATATATTTGGGTATTTATGCTTTAACATAAAACAAACCTATTTCTAGACTGTCCTTTAAGCAATGAAACCCCAAAAAGTAAAGTATTTTCTCTGTGAAACATTTAGTTTTAGTTTTTTTTGTGTGCAGCAAACATTCCTTTAGATTTATTTAATTAAACCAAGAAGCTTTGGCTCTCCTGCATGAATGATTTTGGAGGCCACTATGCACCAGATGTCTGTAAAAGCATTAAAATTAGTCTGATAATAAGATAAACAGTCTGAAGTGTCCCATGTACAACTGCTGAGAGATGACTTTTCTGGCTCTCAGCAGAGTTCCAGCAGACATCTGTGCAGCTTTTGTATTAACCACCTGCACAGATTTAAAAGATACATAAGTGGAAGTGAATAAGGCAATTGTATCAGGAATCAGATTATATAAGACCCTAAGAAATGAATCATAAATAATAATGTAAAACAAAAACCTTTTCATCCAGTAGTTTGGCAGAAACATAGCTGATAAAGGAACTCGATAGGATCACATCTATTACTACTTTTAAATGCACAGTTAATGCATTATTTAATACATATTTAAAACAGTAGCTTCAAATATATTTGTTCCTTGTGCAGTAAATTGTCATAACGTCTTAGAATGCACTTTGCATATTTTATTAAACATTGAACTTGTGACAGGGTTTCACATTAAGACTATATTGCCAAAAGTATTCACTCACCTATCCAAATCATTGAATTCAGGTGTTCAATCACTTCCATGGCCACATGTGTATAAAACCAAACACCTAGGCATGCAGACTGCTTCTATAAACATCTATGAAAGAATAGATTGCTCTCAGGAGCTCAGTGAATTCCAGCATGGTACAGTGATAGGATGCCACTTGTACAAAAAGCCCAGTCACGAAACTTCCTCTCTAGGAAATATTCTGTAGTCAACTGTCAGTGGTATTATAACAAAGTGGAAGTGATTGATAATGACAGCAACTCAGCCACGAAGTGGTAGGCCACGTAAAATGACAGAACGGGGTCAGCGGATGCTGAGATGCATAGTGCGCAGAGGTTGCCAACTTTCTGCAGAGTCTATCGCTACAGACCTCCAAACTTCACATGGCCTTCAGATTAGCTCAAGAACAGTGTCGAGAGCTTCATGATTCCATGGGTTTCCTTGGCCGAGCAGCTGCATCCAAGCCTTACAACACCAAGCGAAATGCAAAGCATCAAATGCAGTGGTGTAAAGCATCGCCACTGGACTCTAGAGCAGTGGAGATGTGTTCTCTGGAGTGACGAATCATGCTTCTCCGTCAAGAAATCCGATAGACGAATCTGGGTTTGGTGGTTACCAGGAGAACGGTACTTGTCTGACAGCCTTGTGCCAAGTGTAAAGTTTGGTGGTGGTGGTGGGGGGGTTATGGTGTGAAGTTGTTTTTCAGACATTGGGCTTGGGCCCTTTGTTCTAAGGAAAAAGGAATTCTTAATGCTTCAGCAGACCAAGAGGTTTTGGACAATTTTATGCTCTCAACTTTGTGGGAGCAGTTTGAGGATGGCCCCCTCCTGTTCCAACATGACTGTGCCCCAGTGCACAAAGCAAGGTCCATAAAGACATGGATGGGCAAGTTTGGTGTGTAAGAACTTGACTGGCCTGCACAGAGTCCTAACCTCAACCCAATACAACACCTTTGGGATGAATTAAAGCAGATATTGCGATCCAGGCCTTCTCGTCCAACATTAATGTCTGACCTCACAAATGTGCTTCTGGAAAAAATTCCCACTCTTCAACCTTGTGGAAAGGCTTCCCAGAAGAGTTGAAGCTGTTATAGCTGCAAAGGGTGGGCCAACATTATATTAAACCCTATGGATTAAGAATGGGATGTCACTCAAGTTCATATGCATGTGAAGGCAGAAGAGTGAATACTTTTGGCAATATAGTGTAGTTAAAATATACTGAAACTTTCCAAAAGTTGCTATTACCTTTCATGCAATCAGTGTTTCATATTGCATATTTGGAAATTCAGAACTTTACTATTTTCATAATTTAGGAATCCAGGCTTGACTGTCATTGATCTCTGTGGTAAAAGAGTGAGGGGGTGAAAAAAGCACTGTAACCAATTAAGGTGGATGTTGCCAAACTCGAATAGGCATCTTACTCTCTCTCATACAACTTCAGGAGTATAGACCAACAATTTTGCTTATAACTGAACACTTTAGCATCTGAGTTGAACAAGCAGCTTTGTACTCCAGTTGCAGGACAGAGCACCCCAGAACAAATTACATATTTTGTTATTTTTGTAAAAGAACAAAGGTAAAATCAACCTCTGCAGGAAATTATTAAAAAACAAAACAAACAAAAAGTTTTTTTGCAAATATTATTAAGGTCACTTTATATTTGACTACTTTTTAAAACACAGTTAACTGCCAGATACATTATTACCATTATCAGTATAACTCTATAAATGTAAGTCTTTTTTGCTCACAGTGTGCAACAATCAAAGTAGAAACCTAAAGTGCCCAAATTGGCAGATTAGTTATCTTGCTTTCTAGTTGCTGATACTTAGTATCTCCCAACTAAAGACAGACACAGCTCTAGCTCAAATAAGCAAACATTCCTCCCTGTAAAGGTGTATAGCTGTAGTTAAAAGTTATAATTTTTTCTGTTTAAGAACCCTAAATGTGCTTTGCCTCAATCCAATAGATAAAAATATACTCATTCTACATTCTCTGTACCGCTACATCCATCCATCCATTTTCTAAGCCGCTTCTCCATCAGGGTCGCGGTGTACTGCTACATAACTGTGAAAATAATTCTGTGTAAAAAAAATTTAATCAGCTGAAATACTTGCGATTAGGTGGTATTGTAATCATTGTGAGAGGCTTAATTGTGGCATGTGCAAAAGTTTGAACAACTTAAGTCAGTACTTAATTGCCCTTTGGTAAATATCAAAGCTTTTTGAACCCAGCTAGGGTTCTTTTTATTCTTGATTTAGGAATTTTCACCCACTCTTCGTTGCAGAACACATCTAATTCTATGATATTCCGTCTTGTATGCACAGCATTTACCCACAGGTTTTCAATGTTGTTTGAGTTAGGGGGCAGTGAATGCTTCAGCTTTGCAATTCTAAAGGTATTTCATGGTTTTGAAATAAAGTTTGGAATATTATCCATACTCTTCCCAGCTTCAGTTTCTTCACTGACCATTACATTTGCTTCTAGAATTTGCTGATTTTGTGGTTTGTGATTTTTACTCGTGCAACACTCCTGTCAGCTAAACCTGTTACAGGTCTATTGTTGTAATATTGGAGTTTTACTTTGCCTTTCTATCTGGGAGTTTTCATGGTCTTCCACAAATTGCCTTGATTTTCCCAGGTCCTATTAACTACAATTTCTTAATGACATTTCCAACAATGGAAACCATGAAATCATATTATAGCACTCACCTGATACAGTGGCATGCAAAATTTGGGCACCCTGGTCAATATATCTGTTAATAGTTAAGTGAGTAGAAGATTAACTTATCCTCAAAAGGCTTAGGTAAAGGCAAGTTAAAAGCAAGTTAAAGATTAAAGTTTTAAAGCAAGATTAGTGTATTATTTTGTTTTGTGTAATTTTAGAGTGGAAAAAAGCAAGGAAGTAGCATGCAAAATCTGGGCACCCAAAGACTTCTGAGCTCTCAGATAACATTTCCAAAGGTTGAAGACCTTAACTAGCTTGTTAGAGCTATGGTTTGTTCACAGACATTTTTAGGAAAGGTCAGGAGATGCAAATTTCAAATTTTATATTTTATAAATATTTCTAAAACCTTGTCTCAACAATCAGCAGCCATAGGTTAATTTCATAGGCAAAGTTGCTCATTGCAAAATTAAAATAACAAGAAAATAAAGACAACCAATGCAACAAAGCAGGACAAGGCCATAAGAAAATAGCAAAGTGTTTTCTGGTAGCTGTTTCCTCAGTTCATAATGTAATTAAAGGGGACCTTTTATGTTGTTCCACTATTTCCCTTCTCTTTGGTGTGTTATATAGCTTTTTGTGTATGTTAGCTGCCTGAAATGCCTTAGTCTTTGTAACAATATGATGCAATCTCTTATCACAATTCTCATTGGCCATGTGCAGGGATGGAATCTGTAGCGCGATGCCGATACCGCTTTCAAACACACTGGCAGTTGACCAGACAGAACAAAATGACCATTCAGAGCATGGATGTAGGCATCAATTTGTTTTACTTTCAGATCTTCAGCCAGCTGCTTATCCCATGGCTGTCAAGTATTAGCACAAGGCTTTAAGACAATTTTGTAGACAATTTACTACACCCCAGAACTGTCATCAGTTGACAATTCTTAACCTGCCTAACCAGTCCTAACACATCAATTAAAACCTATCGGGTAAATTAAGTTCTGCGACTTTACAACTGGAAGAGTATTCAAACTTTTGCACATAGCACTTTAACTATTCAATTCAATTCTATGTTAATTTAATCAAGTTCAAAGTAATTGTGCATGAAAAATGTTATTTTTCAAAAAAGTGTGCTGCAGAGGTTGTGTTTACTTCTTTTCACCTAAAAAATCAACAAAATATGTAATTGGCTATGGCGCCTAAATTTCCTCTGTAATGATCAACAGTACCCATTCAGTTTTATTTTGACTGAAATGCCTGAACTGATGCATTTCCCTTTCTTGATGGACTTTTTTGCATGTGTTCATATTATAGCCAATGGCCACTGTTGTAGAAGAACAGCATTTTTAACACTGTTTGGAAAGAGCGAGTAATGTCTGTGATTAACTAGGTCAACAGGTCCCTTGTACAGCCTGACTGTAGCTCACCAAAGGCATCAATGGAATCAAGTTGAGCCCTAGCAACTCCATTTAAATTTTCCTCTTTTTTTTAAGCAAAACTGAAGTAGCGTTACCTTGTTTTAATTGGAAATCTATGTGCAAATTGAGAACAATATCTTCACAGTTCTAATCGATCTACACTCTTAAAAATAATGGTTGCTAAAGGGTAGTTTTGCATGGACATATTATTCTAGGGAAAACTAGAATAGTTAATATCAGTTAATATTGAGCCTTTACATTAAATGTAAAAGTTTTCTAAACTCCAAAAAAGTTCTCCATATTTGTAACGTCCTGTTACTAAAGAGAAAAAGTTCTTTAGAAAAAAACATGTTGGGGATCGTTTAATTTTAAGGGTGTATTGGTGTGTTTAAAATAGAAAGTCAGCCCCCAAACTGTAGGCTAACAAAAATCAGACAAAATCATGCAATGTACACTTATGGCCAACTTCTGTGGACATAGATTAACCCCTAAACCAAGGCTGCACTACACATGCACAAAAACTACAGAAACAAAAGAACAGCAAATATCAATGATCATGGACAAAATTTCAGTCTGTCAGGCAGACTACCAGAGCCACAAAGTTAGGTCTTTACTGACCGCCATTAAAGATGATTTTTGCATTAACCCAATGTAATTAAATGGCTCACTGACCCTTTCCAATGAATGGCTAATGTGACATACATGGAGAGGGAGCCAGCTGAATGCACTGGGGAAGGCCTTTGATATTACTTTTTGACTTCTTTTTCTGACAAGGGCCATATTAGAATGAACTATTTATTGAAGTTTTGTTTGATTTCTTCATGTACATTCTTCAACCAGTGGTTTGCCAAAAATCAAACATACAGTTTTCCCCTTAACCCAATCATAGTTGATCAGTTGAGACATGTTTGGTGTCTTTAGCGTGCTTGTTTAGTTTTGCACTAGATCTACATGTCTAATGTAACTTACAAGTAACAGACTACTATAAGTTTAACAAGTACAGACTGCATGCCAAAATCATTGAAAATTTCTTTCAAATCACAAAGTTCTTAAGTAATCCTGTTAATGTAATCTTCGAAAGTATATGATATACTTTTAACTATGAAAAAAGGGCAAGTACTTTACATAGCAAGTGTTTGATGATTTAAGCATGCAGTTTGAACCACACTAACCACGAGGACACAGTGTCCTCCACACATACACACATAAACATGAACAAAAACAGGCTGTAAAAAACATTCTTTATTGCTTATTCTTTAGATTGTTCATTTAAAATATGAACAAGAATCTCATCTTTATTTGAACTAAAATGATTAGAAGAAAAAAAAATTCTCAAATCTCCACATTTGTGGACTGGTATGGCCAGGACATGTTGAATTTCTGGTCAGAGAGACATTTTTGTGTTGATCTTTGCCTTGGATTATTGTCCTGCTAGAACATGCCAATAGTGTCTGGCTGCAAACACACCCTCAGCCCTCTCAGCACTGTCAGCCCCAGTAATGTCATGTGCACATGCTCTCTCTGCCACAATGGCAGAAGCAGCCAGAACCTTTGGCTGCTGCTGCTTAGCGATATCATCAATTAATCTGTTTTTTGCCCATAACATTGCTAGAGAGTTACACTTAATGTACCTCCCTACAGAAAAAAAATCATAGATCCCATTAGAAGTGTCTGTTGGTTCCTGGTGGTTTTCAGTAGTTGCTAATGGTATTTTGTGTTTTTAAGATGAGTTGATATCACAGTGTAAAGGATTCTGATCATTTAATCAGGTGTTTTGGGAATGATTACACATACATTTGATCATTTCCTAAAGGCCTCTAATGGCAACCATGAAGCCAATTCCTGTTAGGAAGAAAAACCATCTGGTTTTATTCCTAACAGCCCTGCAAAAACATTGATGTTTTGTTGCCCACAACCTTGTCTGCTTGGTGCTCTCTACATTGCTCACAACGTTGGAATGCAATTCCTCAGAACTGCCGTCTGACAATTTTCTAGCAGGTTGTGACAATGTTGATGTGACAACAAAAGTACTACGTAAGTACTGACTGTACATTGTCACAACCTTGTTGTTCTATTTAAGTTCTATTTTAATCAATATTACAGGTTTTGATAACCAGTTCTAATCATCTTCAGCATGGCTTTCATGAGTTTCAGCAGTAGCCTTTTATTTATAAAGTTTCCATATTTGATTACCTTATTATCGGTATGGCAACGTTAATATACATTCAGTGTAACTCTTTTTTTCCCAGAGGTACATGGTTCATTGTTTTTCCTCATAAAAAACTGTGCATATCCGGCTGAGAGTGCATGTCTGTAGCCAGACCCTTCTTGAAGATCCAACCATGGCCCAATTTAAGCTTCCTGCCTCAGGTAGTCAGGTTCAAAAGCAAAACTAAAGCAAACTTGTCTTGGCTGATCAACTACATTTGACGTATACATATTTGATCTAATGATTTAAGGAATGCTGAACTTCTTTAGGAATCTAGTTCTGCTTCAGAATATAGCACATTTACAGAATACTAAAGCACCAGAATACCTTCAGCTGTCCCGAAGAGACAATTTCAATATATAAATCCCCTACTGTAAACATTCCACACTTACCAGAGGTGTTCACTGACAAAACACAACAAACACACACTGTAGACTAAAAGGTTGACACCAAAATACACATGATAAAGACACAATGAACACACACACACACACACACACACACACACACACACACACACACACAAGATGGAATGAAAACACAGTGACAGGAGAGGAACATCAAAATAAACTGAACCCCACTCACCACTCAGATTCAGCTCACTCTAGGCACAAACACATAGTGGATGAACAACAACACACATCAGTGCATGCACTGGTGTTTAGAATCAAATGTACTCGCACAAAACAGCATGTGTGAGCGGTACATTATAATGTGTCAGCGTAATTACAAGACAGCACTTCAGAAAGAAGATGAAGAACCCACAGGAAAAATAGGAAAATGTGTATAGTAGCCCTAACTCTGAACTTTATTTTTATTTATTTAATGCTAATTATTTCATACCTTTTGTGCAAGTACAATTAAAAGTAACCTAAAGACGTTAAGTATTATATTTTGCCCGTGGACTCTTTTTTTCAATGCTGTGTGAGTACACTTCTCTTAAAACCAAAATAAAAAAAATGCACACTCACATCACGAAAAAAACAAAGAAAAAAACTAATTAAAATCAGACAACTGAATTTGTTCCAAAAATACCACTAAGTGAAACTGACGATATGGCAAGAAATTAAAGCGTCTGGCTTGAAACCATGACCACATCTACGATTAGTAAAATCAGCCAGCCCACTAGCACAACAGCAACAATGAACTTTTAAAGAAAACCACAGCTATGTACAGAAACTGTACGAAAGCAACAAAAAAGTGCAGATGAAAAAAACCCCACAACAAAAAACTAACAACGACAAAAGCGTATCTAGAGACAGATACACAATGGGCATAGAGATATGTGTATATAGAGAAATATACAGAGAAGAAGGAGAAAAATAGATGTACGTGTTGCAGATATTTACTGTTTCATCATAGTGCCACACTCCCTGGCCATCCGGAAGCTCAGAGCTCACACTATTGTCCTGATCGATTAGCCAGCGGTGAACAGCGTGGGCCTAAAAAGGACACACGACATAAAAACAGGAGGGCCGTTAAATCTTAACAGGTTAAAGTGACAAAAGAGAGGGAAAGAAGGGAGGGCCTGTCTGAATGACTAAAATTTAGTGTTCCAGCTTACTTCCTACTTCACTTTAATGTGATCAGAAATTTCTGGACTTGTTCCAGCCACCCAGTCTGCAAGAAAGGCTGGCTTAATGCATTTTGTCCAATAATTTCTGAGACTTTTGACTGAGTGTTATAGATCAAAATATAGGACTGCAAACCTCTAGATCTTCCAGCTGATCTTATGAAAATGACCTACCTGTGCACCATCAACAAGTACATTGTTAACAGGTTGGGCAAACTTTACAAATGAAAAAAATGTTTTTTTTTCATAAATAAAAACTGTCTTATTAATTTAAATTAGTATGCTATATATTGTTTAGTAAACAAGGTTTTTGCCATCACATGTTTTTACAAAAGACATCAGATTGACCAGCTGAGCAGAAAGCTCACTGACATTAACTGTTTCAATATTGCTAGATAGTTAAGATAGTGATGTTAAGTTACTCTTCAGAGATGTGCTGACAGCACATACACAACAATACTAAACAATTGAGGTACATCAGGAACGCCAACCTACTCTTCTACAATGACTGAGACAGACAAAGCGGCTTAGCTAGCTATTGACTTTGGTTCACCTTCCGATCAGATGTTTATCGTTAAATATTAGATGTTGATTTCACAACAAATAAAATCATATGAAATTAATAACACACTCTACATGTACTATGTACTAAATTTATCATTAAGTCAAATGGGATATTTCAAATGTTCTGTAAACTTGTCCAACCTGGCAACAGTTGCTACGAAAGCATGTATAACGTAGCATGGAAAGGCCAAATAGGTGAAATTCTAATAAATATAGTTGAATTTCCATGATTAATTAAAGTTTTGAGAAAAGCTTCAACAGTTAAATACACTCCCTAGCTTTAATCTTAAGGATCTGCAAATTTTCGTGAGGGGTTTTACGCAAACTATGCATTAATTTTGTAATCATGAGATCCTTTTGAGTTTGTAAAGAGGAAGAGAGCATGGAACCTACTCTTTACTCTTCAGTCAGGACAAGAATGAGAAGAAGGTAAAGCAGAAATAGAAGGAAGAGAAACAAACATGAGAAACAGGGTCACAGTGAAAGCGAAAGGGAAGAACTGTAGCAGAGAAAAGGGGGAAAGGAAAAAGGAAGCATCCTTTTGCATCCCATCCCAGCCACCATCTTCTTCCTCCTTCATGCTGCAATTGAGATTAAAAGTTAGTCTTTAGGTCGTTTCAAGCAACAAGAGTTGGACATCACACGCCACAGGCCAGTGAGAGTGTGAACAGATTGCTTGAGAAGCATTCTTGAGACTAACACGATCAATACCAAATCCCAGGACCTTGTTTCATGTTGGGTCAGGCTCAGTGAGCTGTGAACTGTGCCAGACAGCAGCAAGCCAAGGTTTCAGCAAGAAGACGGCTAGTAGAAATGATTTTTTGTCACACAAATACAAAAACTAAAGCCCATGTTTCATTTTTAATTTCTCAAAAAGCAGATAAGATTTAAACAGCAACTCAGTTAAGAACCTGCTTTTGCACAGATCTCTCTCTCTCTCTCACAAACACACACACACACACACACACACACACACACACACACACACACACACACACACACACACACACTCCACAACCAATCCCTGCGATTTACCTGCCTATTAATGACAACATTCTGAATTACAGGAAGCAGGACTATAACAAAATATCCCAGCACTGACCCCACCTCATCAAACACCACTGTCCACTGTCCTCTCTTGCCTAAAAGAAAAAAAATTCTGTCATTCAGTATGACTCAACTACTAATATTAATGACACAAAAGAATGGCCTGTACTGCTGACTGCATATACTGACACAAAGAACAATGAGAGTCAACCAGGACAACAGGACATCTGGTCTTTTTGTTGTGTTCACAGTATTAGAAGCAAAATGACAAAGGGGTGGGGGGGTGGGGTTGGGGGGGGCACGGAGACACAGACTGGATCCCACTGCGGTGTTTGGGATGATTTGCAAAGCGTGTCAGATTTTGAATGTAACTGGATTACAGATTAGCCAGGCAGAAGCTGTGGGTGAAAAAAGCAGGGGGGCAGTAGGGGGTGGTTTGGGGATTGGGAACTCCACGCAGGTGCTGATCCAGCGAAGGAAAGAAAGGCTTGATCACTTTTAACTTGTGTGCAAATTGTGAACGACAAAAATAACACAGAGACAGCAATAAGCGCTGTATATGCAAGACTGGAGATTCCCGCACAAAAGCCTGAATAGGTAGAAAAAAGGCCCATTTCCTTTAATTACTTTTGGTAACTTAATCAACACTTTTGTCAAGAAGTCTTTAGCATTGCTTTTCTATCCACTGATAACCCCAACAAAGGTGTTATTATGAGTTACACAATGCACAGCATATTGCCTCTCGCCACTGTCCCTTAAGAGGTTTCCAGGTATACAAAGGCGAATAATCACTTTTATTAGGTGCAATCTGTAGGCATACATGTACAGATGATACCTCGTCTTTAACATGCACAACCTGTGCTATTCATCTTTTAGTCCAGTGCTTTTCACAAGAGCTTCAGACATCCATGCTTGCTCAATCCCAACTTCCAACACATAGGGCTCATGCAGATATGGACATCTTGGGGGCTGGGATGAGGAGGGTGCTGAGCACTGGTTTTGAGAATTGCTGATCTAGCCCTTTATTGCTGGTCACTTTCTGACTACAGCACCATTGGTAATTGGATAAAACTACTGTGTTTGTGTCACTGATATGCTAAGAATGATCCATCACTCAAATAATACCTGGTCAGCGGTTGTACCGGGACAAACAATATATAGCAACACCTGGGCCTGGACTGCATCAGTCAGTAATTGCATACACACAAAATACCGCGATAGTCCTGGGAAGACGGTTCTTCAAAGAACAACGGTTGAAATTGAGCAAGTCTGAAGTTGAAAGGATGTCTAGATAATATGAAAGGTTCCAAAACCAATTAAAAGGTTCTTCCTTTCTTGCCCATCGAGCCAGGCCATGTGATATGAGTCAGGTGTGCCTAGCTGGCAATTCAGATTATAACTGCTCTTCAATGCCACAGTAAAACATACATATATTAGCTGTCTGGTTCTCTGGTTCTGGACAGGGGTCTGGATCCACAACTCTACATAGCTGCTCTAACACTGCTAACTTCAGTGTATGGGGTTTATCCATGTACCTGCACTGGAACATCACAAAAACTCACCAAAAGCCCCATATTAAGGAAAAATAAAATAAGAGTAAAATAAGAGTTCAATGTGATATGTAAACAAGTTACAAGTTTGTCATTTGCATAACATGTCAGGACAGTCAGGCATTTAAGTGCTTGCTTCATACAGTACACACATGGAAACCAACCTGTAAAACAGCCCATCCTGAAATCATTATTTTTATGATGTCACACATTCATCTAAGCCCACAGCAGTTTACCCCCTCCAATTCACACTGAAGTTATAAGGAGTGTATCAGGCAAAGCTGCTTTTTGAATAAGGCACAACACAGGGCAGCCAATCAGATTAAATGTGTTTACAAATCGTCACTGTCTCACAAAAACTTGTACCTCTATATTTGTCTTTTTTTTTGCATAATTTGAAAATTCAAGCTACCCCTTCCATTGTGTTAAATGCTCAAGATGAATGGACCAATAAAAGTGGTCTATAATTTTGTGAGAAAAAAGATTGTTCAAATTAACTTTCATTATAAGTTAAGAATGAAGGAAGACGTACAAGAGTTTTCTCCTCTTCTTTAAAGATACCATTTTGGAGATACAAGGTTTTGTTTTGACAGTGACAATGTACAGTATATTTGACTTGAATGCAGAGTAATAATTTTTAGACCTGTTTAATTCTATAGGCTAAAGAGAGGCTGAAAAATTGTCAGGTAAACATGTATGACTCTTTTTGTCACATACATCGACACCATTGTTGTAAGTACACCTCATAGAAAACAGGAAGATGCAAGAAGAATGGAGCATGTTGACTTTAATATTTAAATTCTAGTTTTGCTGTTTAGGAAGGTTAATTCTAACAAGCAGAGTAAGTACTACTTTTGTAGTAAGAATCGTGTTTCTCGAGGAGCCACTGTGCTACCTGGACCAGAGAGAAAGTTGTTGTTTTTCAATATTAGTCTATCACTCATTCATAATCATGCACAATATTGCAACTGCAGCACTGAGGTTTGGGAATACCAATGACACCAATCTCCATAGACCCAAAAGCCAGAATTATTCTTTTTCTCCTATTCCCTCTTTCTTTTACTTTCTTTCTTTCTTTCTTTTTCTTTCTTCTCTCTCTCTCTTGATTCATTCAACAGATATTTAAATGTGATTCCCCACTCAAAGACATGAGGCTGTATTTTCCTAGTTGCTAAATTGCTATCTGCATGTTACAATAGCTGTGTCCGTTGGAGTATATTTCAGTGTGGATTTAGAAAAAAGGTGCTTCAGCTTACATAATCAAGTGTTTGGGAACTGAAATATGAAGTGCAGTAATCCTTTAATGCTGACGCTTTTGTCTTTGAAGTTAGATAAAAGTTACAGCTAAAAATAACCCCAAAGTTTCGTCTAGACTACAACAAGGACCCCACCTTCCATAATTATCCAGCGGGACCTTTGAAGAAAGAGAAACACAGTCAGCAGCACCTGTCTCTGAAGGGGACAATAGCATTAAACCTTGGCTCTTGCACTTCCCTGCACTGCAACAAGGTCTCCCTTGTTTGCATGTTTTGTAAAAACAGATGTGTTGGCAGTTTGTGGTTTGGAAGCAACCACATTCTGCAATATACATTCAATTGAGCATATAATAAACTATTCATTTTACCCTTTTAGCATTGTTAAACTGCCATCTCTGTTAGTTTTTACCCCTAACATCCCAACCTCCATTCCCTGTTAAATTTGCTGTATTGGGGAATTTTCTTATAGTTGCATAGTAAGACTTAGAGGACATTACAACAGTGGTCTCTGTGGGCTACTTCTGTGCAAGAATGTGGTAACCGAACATTTATATTCATATAATTTTCCAAGAATGGCTCTGTATACAGGATTTTTTCCCCCCATTTTTGCTATGGATCACATAATATGTGCCTCTGATGGGCAGTTAGTGTACTTCTTCATAGAATTGCTCAGACATTGCATATATCCAAGCATGTAATGCATTTGCTATGGTTGGATGTCATTGTTTGCTTCTCATGATTGCTCCTCACACCTAGGCTGCTAGGCTGTTTGACTTGACCCCTCCTCTTTGACTATACTAGGCATAGCTACCTAAAGCATTTGATTCCAGCTAAGCAATTAAAAGACAAATGCCACAATAGTAATAAAGTCTAAAGTGTATGTACATTTTGACCCACTGAAAATTGATAGCAAATAAAACCTGGAGTAAGATATTATTGTGAAATTACCTCTTACGGAAACGGAAAGTATATACCTTAATTGATCTAACACAGGAATGTATGATAATGTGTGGAGCTGAAATATCGTTAGCCTAGGTGTACACAACCTTTTGGCCTTAATAATATGTTGTACGAGTGAACATACTAGTTCATCTCAGTAACTATAAAAAAAGTAAGATGAAAAATAATACATATTTCTTTCTGTATATATATATATATATATATATATATATATATATACACACACACACACACACACACACAAGAATGGTATAGAGGTGGTGACAGCACACGGATGCAATGAAATTCTATCCGCACCACAACTGTTCCAGACATTTGTGAGACTGTTCCCGCCCTTTTGATACATTTAGATACATACTTAACTAGTTATTTTCATTATACAAAATTTCAGAAAGAATACCAAGAAATATCTAGATGCTCTGAAAAAGTGCAGAATATGTTTCAATGGGAATATGAGAAGATGACCAAAAGCATGTTCTATTTGAATCTGTTTACATTGCAAAACACATTAGGTTGTTCCCTGCTCTACCTTATATGATATGGTATAAAGCATAACTGTCTGTGAACTATAACTATAATATTTATAACTATAAATACCCTTAAGTTTTATTCACTTGCCAACTCATGAACATTGATTTAGTTCTTTCTTTGTTTCACCAGTTTTAAGGTCTCTCTGTTTGCATTACAGTGATGTAGCTGACCTTCAGAGCTCCTTAAATGAGCTGACACGAAGCCTGTGATTAATCATTTGCTTCTAAGAACACTGAAAACTCAAGAGCAAACATTGAGTACAGAAAAAAGTCATTGCATTTTTATAAACCACACTTCAATTTTGAGGATTTATAATGACACAACATCCTGTTTTCAGTCATCAGTCAAACTTTTTCCAGCATCCACGGCAGTATACAGTACAGAAGTGAGTTGAGATATATAATAGGCACTCTAAAATAATCAATACAGATGTAAAAAATATTGCTGATCAGTCAAGTAGTGGCCAAATGCATTTAAAGCAACTCTTACAGATTTAGAGTCCAAAAAGATAAGCAGACCACATCTTCTGTACAGTGCCTGTGTTTTTCCACTGTTCTAAGGTGAACTTGTCAATTTCAGGTAGGGCTGAAAAAAGTAGTATGTTGTAAAATAAATAAATAAACAAACAAATAAATAAACACACACACACACACACACACACACACACACACACACACACACACACACACACACACACACAGTATCTCACAAAACTGTGTACACCCCTCACATTTCTTCAAATATTTTATTATATCTTATGATGGGACAATACTATAGAAATTATACTTCAAGTTATGTCCAAGTAGTCAGTGTACAGCTTGTATAGCACTATAATTTTATTGTTCTCTGACAATAAGTCAACACACAGCCATTAATGTCAAGCTGGGTACAGAAGTGAGTACACCTCACAGTGAACATGTCCAAATTGTGCCAAAACGGTCAATATTTTGTGTGACCATTATTATCTAGCACTGCCTTAACCCTCTTGGACATGGAACTGCTGCACAGGTTGCTACTGGAATCCTCTTCCACTCCTCCATGATGACATCACGGAGCTGGTGGATGTTAGACAGCTTACACTCTTCCTCCTATCACTTGAGGATGCCCCACAGGTGCTCAACTGGGTTTAGGTCTGGAGACATACTTGGCCAGTCCATCACCTTTATCTTTAGCAAGGCAGTTCTCATCTTGGAGGTGTGTTTGGGGTCGTTATTCAGTTGGAAAACTGCCATGCAGCGCAGTTTCTGAAGGGAGGGGATCATGCTCTGCTGCAGAATGTCACAGTACATTTTGGAATTCGTTTCCTTCAATGAACCGCAGCTCCCCAGTGCCGGCAGCACTCATGAGGCTCCAGGCCATGATGCTACCACCACCACGCTTGACTGTAGGCAAGAGACAGTTGTCTTGCTACTTTTCACCAGGGCACTGCCACACATGCTGGACACCATCTGAGCCAAACAAGTTTATCTTGGTCTTGAGAGAGCACAGGACATGATTCCAATAATCCATGTTCTTGGACTGCTTGTCTTCAGCAAACTGTTTGCAGAATTTCTTGTGCGTCAGCTTCAAAATAAGCTTCCGTCTGGGACGACAGCCATGCAGACCAAGTTGATGCATTGTACGGCGTATGGTCTGAGCACCGACAGGCTGACCTACCACTTCTTCAACCTCTGCAGCAATGCTGGCAGCACTCATGCATCTATTTTTGAAGCCAACCTCTGGATATGATGCTGAACACATGGACTCAACTTCTTTGGTCGGCCCTGGCGAGGCCTGATCCGAGTGGAGCCTGTATTGGAAAACCGCTGTGTGACCTTGGCCACCACACTATAGGTCAGTTTCCGTGTATTAGCAATCTTCTTATAGCCTAAGAGAGCAACAATTCTGTTTCTCAGATCCTCAGAGAGTTCTTTGCCATGAGGTGCCATGTTGAATATCCAGTGCCGGGCGAATTGTACCAAAAACACCAAATTTAACAGCCCTGCTCCCCATTCACACCTGAAACCTTGTAACTCTAATGGGTCACATGACACCAGGAAGGGACAATGACACAATTGGGCACAATTTGGACATGTTCACTGTGAGGTGTACTCATTTGTGTTGCCAACTATTTAGACATTAATGGCTGAGTGTTGAGTCATTTTCAGAGGACATTAAATCTATACTGCTATACAAGCTGTACACTGATCACTTGGACATAACTTGAAGTATCATTTCTATAGTGTTGTCCCATGAAAAGATATAATATTACACACACACACACACACAAACACACACACACACACACACACACACACACACACACACACACACACACACACAACACTGTTGTGTTTCATCCACTCAGTCCAGCACAACACACACTAACACATCAGCACATCACTGTTACAGAGCTGTAACTTAAATGAATATATTTATTATTACATCACTTATTATTAGCTACTTTAGTTTATGTTTTTTTTTTTGCTGCAGCCGACACATTCACATTACAGGCCTCAGATCTGACTTTCTGCTCAAATCCTTTCTCTCTGGCAGGATTGTTCACACTCGTTTAGGTAAGTAACTCAAATCTGTCGTTAATGTGAACAAACTGGTGTCCTGAAATGACCCGCATGCGCACATCCTACGCAGTAGTATCACGTGAATGAATCAGGCATGTCATGTGCATCATCAGCAAACAAACTAACGTGCAGAATGACCCTTCGCTGCAAAGATAATAACTCTGAACGGCTCTCAGCTACTCATTTTTAGAGCAAGACGAAGGCGAAAAAGGCAAGATGTGCTACTTTACCACCGTTTACAGGCTTTAACTTTTGTTCGGCACTGCTGTCATGGTAATAGTGAATTGATGGTGCATGCAAGGTGGAAGAAAGTACAAATTTGATCTGAGCATTCCCGTTAAGGCTGTATGGCCATGAATCGGACACATATCCGAACTAGGGCCACATATGAAAGTGACTCAGGTTGGATTTAAAAGATCAGATTTGCATGTCCATACAGCTCTGAAAACAACAGATCTGAGTCACAATAGAAAACAAAAAACAATGATTTGTGCCACTTCAACCTGGTCATGTGACGTAGCCTATGTGCAGGCTTAAAGAAAGCACCATACATGGCTTTACAGCTGCACCGTAGAATGTAAGCTAGCAGAATATATATATATATATATATATGTATACACACACACACACACACTGAAAGTAAGCAGTGAACACACTGGAACACAAGGAAGTTACAAGGAAGAAGGTCATTGCAAAAGAGGAGTCTGGTAATTAGATGATGGGAAAGTGTACAGTCACTTTGACTGGCCTTTTTATGGGACTTCAAATTGTGGTCTACACAAAACCTAATTCACACTTTTCACAAGTTTGCCATCCCATTACTCCAAATTCCTACAGTAATATCACTTGTTCCCTATATCATGAGTACATGATGGTGTGTTCTTTAGGAATATGATGGTCAGATATGATAACACTTTGATTTGCCTGTTTAATGTGACTTCAAATAGTGGTATATACCGAATCACACATACACTTTTCACATGTTTGCCATTCTATTACTCATAATTCCTAGAGTAATATCACTTCTGCCTCGTAACATGAATACATGACAGAGAGTTCTTCAGGAATACGGTGGTCTGATATGATACCACTCTAATTTGCCTCTTTTATGGGACGTCAAATAGTCACATATACAGAAACGAATTCACACTTTTCACAAGTTCTCCAAACCATTACTCCAAATGCCTACAGTAATATCACTTCTTCCTCATAAAATGAGTATATGACTGTTTCTCTGAAATTACTTTGACTTTCACCAAAATATTCATGCTTGTAAAGCCTTGCAGACAATAAGATACACTATTAAAAACATGACAGTGCCAAAAACTGAATTTGGAGTAAATCCCAAAGAAATCATCATCCAAACCCTGGTCCTGGAGGGCCCCAAGCTCTGCACATTTTGGAGTTTCCCCTGCTCCCAACACACCCACTTAAAGTGATAAAGGGCCTGTTAATGAGCTGATTTGTTGGATCAGGTATGTTGGGAGCCGGTGAATCACAAAGAAGGCACAAAAAAGGAGCTTTGTTCTGATTGGCTGCCCTGTATTTAAAGAAGATGATAAAGCATGGTGGACCAATCAAATGCAGATAAGTAAAACAAGGAAACCTGAGTGACTACCAACAGTGCCAAGTATGATGTAACATATTCCTAAAAGCTCACGGTACCCAAGAGCATTTTCCAATCAAGAGCGGCTCACAGTACATTCTCTGTGTAACTTTGACATGCTTTTTTTGTCCAATCACATTTGTTGCAGAAAACCTGGCATACTTGTGGTAGGACACATTTCCATTCTTGCTAAAATTTGATAAATGAGAACCTAGATTAGTCCGACAGAGAGCGATAGAGAATCCTAACCAAAAGAAATATTTAATTTTTATTTTTTTAAGCAAAAGGAAGAGAATGAAGTCCCAGTCTAAAGATTTGTTTGGAAGAGACAGACCATGAGGTAAGTAAAAAATAAAGGGAATGCAGAGAAGAGCAGCATCTCTGCAGATCTAGCAATGATAAATAATTCATTAGCAGTAACTGCCAGCTCCTTGCAAACCACTGCATCAGCAAGCAGCAAAGAGACTCAACTGGCCCACAGGTGGGCAGGCTAGGTTAAGAGGTGGGGAAAGGGGGGATCATTGATGCATGGATGTGTGATGTGGAAACAATTGAATAATTGAACCCATAGATTAACAACTAACAAAATCATGATTTCAAAATGTTATGCAATTTTAGAACGCATAAATGTTTCATAATATGTAGGCTACATGATACCAAATTCTAAATTCTAAAACACATTGCTAGTGTAAATGGAATATTAATCTCCTTTGTAATATGCTTGACATACAGTCGTGAAGATTATACTTTGCCAAGTGGTTAATTAAACAAAACTATCAATTGCAAGTTGTTACTTTCTCCCATTATTCCAAATTTTTTAGTCTACAAGTATTGCTAAAGTGTTGTCAGTTGAAATTAAAAGCATAAAAAATCAGCCTAAGAATGCTTTCTAACTTGCTCAGGTAAATGTAAAATACTCTTCTTTTAATGAAGTCATACAAAAGTTTAAAATGATTTTTTTTGTTGTTGTTGTTGTTGAGAAATTGTGGAAAAAATGTTAGACCCTTTTTCTTTGAAAACTTGTGGGAACCCTTTAAGACAAAAGGAAAACGTCCTTACCAGTTTGATCAAAGAATTTGAATCATAACATTCAATAAATGGGGTAAGATGGCCAGAATCTCACAGGCACAGGTAGCTACACACATACACACAACACAAACACACACAGATCTAACGTGATGGAAACAAATCAAATCAAATTTCAGCAAATAAGAGATTTATTAAGTAATTTGCTAACCACACGAACTAGTGTTAACCATTAGATGTATCTCTTGCATCAACCAAAAAATCAGTAACAGTCTAGAAGCTAGTGATCTGCAGCACAACACTATTTTTCATTAAAAGTAAATAACGTACCTGTCCTAACGCACCAGGAGATGCATTCCATGGATTACCTGGATAAGACAATTAATATCACAGAAAGAATCAATAAACTTTAATAGCCTGCTGTACACTGCCCACTAAACAAATTAACAATATACTTTGCATATTTCCTTAGTCAGTTTCATAGCTGTCCTGATTACATGTAATTTTAGAAACATAGTAGCTGAATGATTTTTATATCAAACGTATCAAAACTATATAACAACTTTTGGTTCCTTAAAGAATGTTTCAATTGATGGTTCTTTAAAGAAATGTGTTATGTGTGAATAATCTTTTTAAAATTTGAAGAACCTCCACATTATGTAAAGGCTTGCTCACATTTGTTCTTATTTTCATTTCATACATTTTTCCACAAAACCCTGTATGTTCACTTAGTTATAGTCAGGCTTACTCAGCTGAATTTCTTGTTGTGAAGTTACGTTCTATTGCAGTTTAAGTGTATACACAAAACGCCACATTATTTATTTGCAAACTTGACAAGATTTTGCATCCTCAAAGGCGAGATGTAAAATCCAGGACTTTTTTGCTTTTAATTGAAATCGTAAATTAGATTGCCTCTGGATATGTATTAAACAGATCAGTTTCTATCGAGTTGGTAACAAAGTTAAAGTTTAGCTGGCACCTTAACAATCAACAGGCTAGCATATCTGTAGGGGTTATTGAGGGTATAATAACTTATTGAAATTATGGCTATGTTCACTGACAGAAGTGCCTAAAATGAAATTAGAACTCTAACTTGTTGTGCTTTGTTAAACGGCATAAAGTGAGGCAAGACTACGTCCAACACAGAAATGTCACTAGACTGCTTATATGTAATTAACAGTTGTGTACAGTTGTATGTAAGCTTGAACACCTTGGTCAAGTTACATATTCTGTTGATTTTTTTATAAGTGAATAATCAAAACAATTTTAGGAGTTAGGACACTCCTACATTTATTATCTATTTGATTACCTCACATATCTTAACTACTATCTTAAAAGTAGCAAACATGGTGTAGGTGAAGGAGCTTCCTAAAGTCCCCATGGACAATATTATTAAACAACATTCGAAAGAAAAAAACCTAAAGAACTCTATAAAAGAAAAAAAGCTACAGAACCCGGTCAGTACAATTGGCTCAATACTATGCAATTGGAATGTTCATGGAATCACAACCAATCATCCCCAGACAGATGCTCTATGCAGATATATAATAAAAAAGATAAGCGGCAAGTCAGCAGTAAAACAGCTACACATAAAACAATAAGCAATGAACTGCGCAGTATCACTTATCCTACACACCATGCAAAACTCCTCTGCTAAAAAAGGGATGTGCATCTAAAATTTGTGCATAAGCATTTAGACAAATCAGAACTCCTTTGTAGCAATATATTATGGCCAAGTGAAACAAAAATAGCAATTTTTCTTAATAATTCAGCTCATAATGTTTGGAGAAAGAAAAATTACCTAGTTAGTCTTAAGAACACCACTAAAGTAGAAGCATCATGACATGGAACTGCTTCTGTACAAACTATAGTGGGTCACTTCACATCACTGAAGAAAACATGAATATAGTGATGTACTGGCAGATATTAGAGGAGGAATTAATCTCATTAATCTCACAATTTCATAAGAAAGGCGAAACATACAGCCAAAAGAACTGGTTTTGAAAAAGGTGAAGGTGCTTCCCCCTATTTTACTCTACTTTCCTACAACTGTTCTCTGCACCAAATATCTGATGTGTTGCAAGCCTATTAGCAGATGAAGTTAATATGGCAATGTTTTAGTGTTATTGTGATAAATGACATCATAACACACTTTTCTGAACATATCATGGATATCATCTGTACTAATTACATTTCATTACAAAGTCACCATTATTAGGCCTTCACTGTAATCACTGTAGATTTTATCATCACTATAGATTATATTTATTTGCTTGCAACATTTTATTCAACATTTTATTATTTTAACATTTTATTATTACTATCATTATTATAGTATGAAAGGTTGTAATGCATACTGTGTATCATGTATGATATAAGATTTTGGCAATATCGTCCAACCACACTGTGCAAGCCAGCTTTCTTACATTGCTCAGAAAGTTACTATATATATATATATATATATATACACAAAATCCAGAGGTATAATCCACACGTTCCTAACCCTAGTCCTTGAGGACACCCTGCCAAGAACATTTTAGTGTTTTCCCTTCATTGTGCAAGCCTATTAAGCTTAATTTAAAGCACTGTAATTTATCATATGAATATCACTGAATATCTTTAGAGTAAAAGTAACAAAGTGTTTACAGAGAACTGTAATCCAGTTGTAATCCAAATACAGCAGACAAAGAAGTATGTCACTGGTGCATGGAAAACATGGCACTGGTGCATGGCTGGATGCAATAAGATGGAGGGAAGGACAAGCAGGAATAAGAGGAAGTTCCTCAATTGGTTGTTGTAGTTTATCAAGGACAGACAGAAGTGCCCTTTTTCCTGCCTGAGTCCCTTAATCCCCCCATTTACTCCTTTCAGAGGAGGGAAACCTGCCTTGACCAGACTATTTTTGTCCGTCACAACATCATTAGCATAATAAAACACCGGCAAAATAATAGCATAAAGAGCCAGATGCACAGATTTTCCAAGCCTATTTTCATCCTTCACTTATATATTTTTGAATGAGAAGACAACCTATTATTCATGCAAGAGCATCATAAATTGCCTTTCAGACTTGTTCTTTTGTGCTAGCACTAGAACCTTGCCAGTACCCGACACACACACACACTGCAACACGCACAAGTTATGTTTATGCTGATGAAGTGTGGCTCTACACTGCAGCTATTTTGGTGTGCTGCAGTCAGCGCAAATTGCATGTAGCATTCATCCATGTTCTCACATACAGCGCAGAACACTCATGCAGTCCACTGTCTTTACACATACACATTATACAGTGCTAATAGACAGAACACATCCAGATATGCTATTAGTGCTGTCACACACATTACCACCTGCACCATGCACAAGACAGGAAGTCAATGACCGACTCTGAGTAAATGGCCGTATAAAGCCCAGCCAAAGGCAACAATCTACACATGCATACACATCTACTACACTGTTGGAAAAAAAGGGCTCAATGTGGTGCCAAAAAGGGTTTTTAAAACAATGGTTACATATAAAACGGTGACAACTCAAAGAACATTAAGAACACATAGTTTTAAAATATGATTTAAGACACCAGTAAAATAATTCAGCCATATGTAACTAATGATCTGTTGCACACCAAATGCTATTTTTGGACAGTAAAAATGCAATATTATTTCATTTTCCCAAATTTTACAGACAACATGAACTCACTGACCAATCACATCCAAAGTCATATCCAGTTTGTTTATACTATATGGCCAAAAGTAAGTATACTGATGCATGCTGAGCTGTTTTTGTTCCTAGATGCTTCACTTGCACAATAATAGCACTTATATTTGACTGGGACAACTCTACCAGGGCAGAAAAGTCACAAACTGACAATGGCACCCTATAACATTGCCAAGTTTAAAGTCACTTATCTTTCAGTACAACTGATTTTACTGCCAATGGTTGTCTATGGAATGCATAGCTATGTGCTTGATTTTATACAGCTGTTAGCTTTGGCTGTAACATACCTTTGGCCACAGTTTTGATGCAAAAAAGAAATCATGTTCAAATATTTAGCTGTTTTCAATTTGTTTTTATTTGCATTGCCTATGGTGTGTAACAGCATTTTGGGATGTAATAGGCTTGAGACTTTGAGTATAAGAACTCCAAAGTTTCTTAATTTTCCTTAGTTCAAATTGAATTAAACTTTTTAAATTCTTATACGGCATTTATTGTAACACTATTACAATTCATGATAAAAACTTTCTAGGGGCAACAGTAGCGTAATCACAATTTTACACAGAACAATTTTCTGAACTGGAAAAAAAAAACTTTTATGAAAAGCCTCTTGTTCAAGAGCTCCCCCTATTTTCCATATTAGAGCAGTGATGCCATCATGAAGGGAAAGGGGAGCTGTCCAGAGTACTGAAACCAATTGAATTCAAAACTAATATATAGCATAACATTGCAGCAATTATATCATCAAGACAAGACCACAGTTGTCTCTAAACAATGATGAGAAAGCCAACAGAGAGGAAGTGGGTGAGGCTGCTGGAGGTCAAATCAAATCAAATCAAATTTATTTGCATAGCTCTTTATACAATGGATGTTGTCACAAAGCAGCTTCACAGAATTCCAGAAAAAACAAAGTTTTAACAAGAATGTAAAAAAAACCCTGGTGGGCAAGCCAGGGGCAACAGTGGCAAGGAAAAACTCCCTCAGAACTGAGGAAGAAACCTTATGAGGAACCAGGCTCACCAGGGGGGACCCATCCTCCACTGGTCGAACTACCTACAAGTGATTTTATTTTGTACTCGACAGTCAGTCATCCTTCAGTGTCCGGACAGACATGTGGGTAGTTGTATACTCGGAAAAAAGGCAGGGAGAAGGAATTAGTTTTATTCTGTCCATTTGTACATAAAGCAGGGGATGTAAACATTTACAGAGTGTGGCTAATGACTCTGGCAGATCTGACTACGACAGCTTAACTAAAAGGAGAGAACCAGAAGGACACATAGACATGAGAGCGCTCTGAAACAGTTTGGCATCCCTCCGCTCCACCGTCCACAAACCTGAGTGACCGCGTGTGAGCAGCGGGACGACAGCACCAGTGTCTCAGTTTACTATAATTCCCTGTGTCTATGGACCCCTGGATCTGCTGCATTATCTAAAGGGGGACATTACCTACCAAAAGCTAAACTGAACAAGTGAGTTTTCAGCCTAGTTTTAAAGATTGAGACTGTCTCTGAGTCCTGAAAATTTTCTGGGAGATCATTCCAGAGTTTGGGGGCTTTATAAGAAAAAGCTCTTCCCCCAGCTGCAGCCTTATGAATTCTAGGAACTATTAATAAGCCAGCACTCTGGGATCTGAGTAGTCGTGATGGCTCGTAATGGGAAATATGGTCTTGCAGGTACTCAGGAGCGAGCCCGTGTAGGGCTTTATACATCAATAAAAGAATTTTATAATCAATATGGAATTTAACAGGCAGCCAATGAAGTGATGATAGCACTGGACTGATATGATCAAATTTTCTAGTTTTAGTGAGGACCCTTGCTGCGGCGTTTTGGACTAGTTGAGTTTTGCTTAAATCCCTGCTCATACATCCTGACAGTAGTGCATTACAGTAGTCTAGCCTGGAAGTAATAAAGGCATGTACTAGTGTTTCTGCATCATGCAGGGATAAGGCATTTCTTATCTTGGCAATGTTGTGAAGATGTAGAAAAGCTGTCCTAGAGATGCTGCCTATGTGTTGATTGAATGATAAATCTGAATCAATTATGACTCCAAGATTTTTTGCTGCTGAGCCAGGTGTGGCTGGAAAGGCAGCGAGATTTAAAATTAAATCTGTTTTGTTACTGTTTAGTAGGAGGAAGTTCCATAACATCCAGTATTTCACGTCTTTTACACAGTCCTCTATTTTCTTTAATCTGTATTTGTCATCAGGCTTGGCTGATATGTACAGTTGTGTATCGTCTGTGTAACAATAAAAGTTAATGCCATGGTTACTTATAACTGTGCCTAACGGTAACATGTATAGTGTAAACAATAATGGTCCTAAAATAGAACCCTGTGGAATTCCAAATCTTACTTTTGAATAATTGGAAGATAAATTATTTACACTGACAAACTGATAACGTTTTGTTAGGTAAGATTTGAACCATGATAGGGCTGTCCCTCTGATTCCAACCATGTTTTCTAACTTTTCTAGGAGAATATTGTGGTCTATTGTATCGAAAGCTGCGCTGAAGTCAAGTAGCACTAACAGGGATACGGGATACGTAGCCTTGATGAGAGGCAAGAAGAAGATCATTAGTTATCTTAACTAGAGCCGTCTCAGTGCTGTGATGTGGCCTGAATCCAGATTGGAATTTTTCATATATATGGTTCTTATGTAGATATGAACTAAGTTGTTGGGCCACAGCTTTTTCTAAGATCTTCAATATAAATGGTAAGTTAGAAATAGGCCTGTAATTAGACAATATGCTAACATCAAGATTTGGTTTCTTGATCAGAGGTTTGATAACTGCTAGTTTAAAAGCTTTGGGAACATAGCCCAGACTAAGGGACGAGTTTACTATAGTTAAAAGAGGGTTTATAATGACTGGCAGTACTTTGAGTAATTTTGAGGGAACTGCATCAAGTATACAGGTTGTGCAATTTGCAGAGGAGATAATCTTCTCTAGCTCTAGTGGCAGTGGGTGAAAAGTTTCCAGGCTTTTTTCTACAGCTGTGTTTTGTTTTATATCAGCCAAGTCAGATGACAGCCAAGTTGGATTTAATACTGTGGGTTGAATTTGTTGCCTAATATTTTCAATTTTATTATTAAAGAAGTCCATAAAAACTTCACTGGTGAGAGCTGCTGGGATTTCTGGTTCAGTACCTGCCTACCTTTTGGGAAAATTTGGGAAATCACACTAAACAGAATTCTAGGATTTTATTTATTATTCTCGATCAGCGAGGCCAGATATGCTGAGCGAGCTTCAGTGATAGCATTTCTATACTCTATAAGGCTGTCCTTCCAAGCAGAGTGGAACACTTCCAGCTTGGTTTGTCGCCATTTCCGCTCTAGTTTCCGAACAGTTTGTTTTAAGGTACGGGTTTTATCGTTGTACCATGAGGCGAGCTTTTTCTGCCTTATTCTTTTTATTTTAAGTGGCGCCACATAAAGTGTATCGGAAGGTATTTTCTAAATAATCAGTTAGTAAATCTAGTTCCATTGGGTCTGATGGAGTGAAAACTGGCGTTGATAGTTCTGGCAGATTTTCTATAAATTGTAGGACGGTAAAAGGTTTTATTGAGCGCTTTGTAGAATAACGAGGGGACGTACATATATATTGGCTAAGACGTAGCTCATATGAAATTAGGTAATGGTCGGAGACTGCTGAGGTTTGCGGTAGGATATTATGTTCTCATGTGCGAGGATGACAAATTCTATGTAAGCAAGAGAACAAGATAATTATTTTTTTCAGAGGAACTCAACTGGCTTACACCCTTCTCCACATAAGCAGTTCGAAGCTGCACAGCTTCAAGTTCCTGAGAGTGAGAAACCTCCTGAGAAACCTCTTCTGACCCCTGAACATTTCCTCCTTAGTGTCGAAGGCTCTGCTTTCTAAAGAGACTGCGCACATTGTGGTGTATAAAGAAAGCTTGTGATATCAATAGAGAGCCCTCTCACCTGTCATAAGGTCTGCACCAGCAATGAGGCTACTGAATAGATCTGCATCTGAATAGATCTCCATCTCTTACGCATGTATTTCTGGTGATCATGTTTAGATTTCACAATACCGGATAAAAAGGCAGTCAGAGATGGATGTTGACTACATTGACCACAAGTGTAAATGGAGTGTGTTTTTATTATTCACATACAATTACATGATCAGAAATGCTTTTAATGGTTAGGTGACAAACAAAGAAGCCAGGATATCATATCATGATACCTTTTGCAAATGTTGGCAGGGGTGTATTGGCCCTAGATTTGTGTGTTTTTCATCAAGTAAAAATATCCCAGAAGAACCAAAAAAATGGCACTAATATCCAATAATGATTTTAAGATGAGTTTACACATATTATTTTTATATGACATTATTTTTATGTTATCATGTTTTGTAAGACATTTTCAGAAAGAATTTAGATTTTCAAAAAAAATTAAATAAATCACTCTGGCTCCGCATCTCAAAACACTAAGGTACAGCCCAATCTTGAGCACAATATCCTGAGGTACCTCTTGAGTTATAAACCCAACTCCACTCTTGACCATATTTTGCAGATGGAATGTGCTGTGACACTTTAAGGAGGAACTGCTGACAGGATTCACGTCTGAGCCAGGAAGTACACCATCAGAGTTCAGCTGACCCTGTGAATTAATAATCAACTAACACAGTGCAAATGAGTACCTGGTTCCTCCTCCTTCAGAAGCACACACTCTTGACTGAAATATTTATGTGTCAGTCAAGTCCCAGCTTGTGCATCTTCAGGAACTGAGGCTTTTTCAGCTGACCAAGTCTGCCAAGTCTGGTTGCATGGTAAATGGTACACTTGCAGCACAGCAATGCATGCTTTCCACAATACAATAAGACTACAACACCCACTATAGGGCATATGAAATTTCATGGAGACTTCCTGTCCAAACATTTGGGATACCTTATGTTCTGTTTACATTTGAAATTTTCTCACTTTTATTTTTTAATTAAGTAAAAATAAATATCTGCAAAGGTTCTGTCAACTTAAATGAGCTAATTTGCAACACTTCCATTTCATGTTTATCAAAATATCATCCCTGGAATGAATAGCAGACTATGCCTAAATAATGAATTGACCACTTTCTTTTCCAAACAACACTTATAGATTATACCTAGTTAGCCTTCAACATGTGAAGTCATATGCCAGGTATCCATTTAAAAGTTGTTAAAAGTAAATTACTACTGAATATGCACTACTACTTTGTGCATATTCTTAAAGATGATATGCTTGATATTGATGATATTAAGAGCCCCCTAGCTGTCTCCCTTTTCCAGGCTGGTTTTCCAGGCACAGACGACTAGAAAAAGACCCTGAGGTAGTCATAGGACCTGCTAGAGGGATTTATATCTCTATATTGGCCTGGGAGTGGCTCAGGATTCTCCAGAATAAGTTCCCCTGGAATAAGTTGCATGGGACAGGGCCATCTGGGATTTTCTGCTTTTCCTATTGTTACCACCACCCTAGGTGGTTTAAGAAAATGAATGAATGAAATGAAATGAATGAAAACACCATTTCCATGTGGTTTTAGCAAGTTTTATACATCATTACAGATCCTGGGATTAATTAAAATAGACCAATTACACTATAAGATATAAATTATTTAAATTCCATCACCGAATATGGTGTGTAGGCCTGTAAATATCGATATGGCAGTATACTATAGTTAATTTTGCGACAATACAATGGGCAGAAATGAGCATCCTTTATAAACTATAGTTAAGGTCTCTATGATTTTTGCTAGTTGTGTACTCTAGTTAATTTCACTTTCACAGATGTGGTATAGTTTGTGGTTATATTAAATAATTAATTTGTACAAAAAGGTTTCTTTTAAATTAATAACTCAAAACTAATCATTTTAAAATTCTAAAGAATCTTTTTATAGAGTTGAAGAAACATCAAACTAAAAGATTCTTTAGAAAACCAAAAGAGGTTCTTTGATGGCATTGCTCCAAAAAACATTTTTGGTACCTTAAAAAAAAGTAAAAGAAAGTGTCTGAAGATCATATGATATGACTGATAAATAATGACATTTCTGTATACAGAAAATAAAAAGTTATCAAACCATCAAGGTCGACTGTTACACAGTTGAAATGCACACCTGTATACCAATTTGCCCGAATGACCACCTTCGTAAAACAATGAACAAAGAACAGCAACATGTTTCTCAAAAAAACTTTTGTCACAGACAGCAGTGATTTTCTACTGCTGCTTTGAGATACCTCAGGCTGACAATGGCTTATCAAATGGGACAAGTATCTGGCAACAAATCAGCCAGACAATAGAAGATGTCTTAGATTACTTTGCACAAAAGATCACTGGGAAAAAAAAATACCACAGACTAGGTCTGGCCAGTTTACATTGTTTGTTAATTATTATTATGATACTGATTTCTCAGAATGATGCAATAAGTAAATTCTTCTCTGCTCTCAAATATATTGCTAAATATTTTACTATGAACTGAATCATGACCAAACTTGGATATATAATCAATTAAATAAGCAGTTAAAGAGCAAAGGAGCACTTTTAAAAATAGGTGCAACAGACTGGACAGCATTCGGCACAACTGGAGCATGAAAGACAAATGGGCAGCTCTTTGGAATTTGCCATGCAGCCTGTCATGGATGCTTCTGTAGCCTTCTTTCTCTGATAAACTTCTAAACCTCTCTGGGGCAGAAACTTCTGAAGCAGAACTGTTTATACAAAATAATCTATTTTTAAACCATGTCTTAGAGCAGTAGATTGGTTGATATTTTTTTTAATAATAATTTTGATTTTTGATGAATATGGATAAAAACTATATAATGGATAACAATTTTTAAAATGAACATCCTTACAGAACTGTAAAATTACAGAAAAAAGACTGCATGTAAAAAGACTGCATTTAAAACATAATATGACATTTACTGAGCATTTTCTATATGTAATTTGGTAGCACACTACACCATTTCACTAATGAAGAATACACTAGATCCACTGTTGAAAATGAATGGAAGCTATTCATGGTCAACAGTGGACCATCCCCAAAATTGCCTCTGCTTGATGACAAAGTATGTACAAACACCAAACCAACTCATCTCACAGGTACTAGATTTACCTTCATCACTCCCCTGCTGTTCAGTGCACTGCTCAAGAATCTAACTGATGCTTGGCACGGGGCATGGCAATCCTAGGCTCATGTGTAGCAGCTCCAGAGTCTTCTATAAAAATGGCAATGCTACTTTATCGAGATTGTTCAAACTGTGTATATATAATTCGATGCCTATGTTAGCAGTAGGTGCATTTTATATGTTATATGTAAATGTACACACACACACACACACACACACAATACGCACTCACACCTGTACACTATATTGCCAAAAGTATTTGCTCGTCTGCCTTCACACAAATATGAACTTGAGTGACATCCCATTCTTAACCTATAGGGTTTAATATGATGTTGGCCCACCCTTTGCAGCTATAACAGCTTCAACTCTTCTAGGAAGGCTTTCCACAAGGTATAGGAGTGTGTTTACGGGAGTTTTTTTATTTTTCTTCCAGAAGCGCATTTGTGAGGTCAGGCACTGATGTTGGACGAGAAGGCCTGGCTCGCAGTCACCGCTCTAATTCACCCCAAAGGTGTCCTATTGGGTTGAGCTCAGGACTCTGTGCAGGCCAGTCAAGTTCTTCCACACCAAACTTGCTCATCTATGTTTTTATGGACCTTGGTTTGTGCACTGGTGCACAGTCATGTTGGAACAGGTAGGAGCCATCCTCAAACTGCTCCCACAAAGTTAGCAGCATGAAATTATCCACAATCTCTTGGTGTGCTGAAGCATTAAGTGTTCGTTACACTGGAACTAAGGGGCCAAGCCCAACTCCTGAAAAACCACACCACACCATAACCCCCATCCACCAAACTTTAAACCTGGCACAATGCAGTCAGACAAGTACCGTTCTCCTCGCAACTGCCAAACCCAGACTCATCTATCGGATTTCCAGATGGAGAAGCATTCCAGAGAACACGTCTCCACTGCTCTAGAGTCCAGTGGCGATGCTTTACACCACTGCATTTGACGTTTTGCATTGAACTTGGTGATGATGTTCTTGAGCTAATCTGAAGGCCACATGCAGTTTGGAGGTCTGTAGAGATTGACTCTGCAGAAAGTTGGCGACCTCTGCGCACTATGCGCCTCAGCATCCGCTGACCACGCTCTGTCATTTTACGTGGCCTTCCACTTCATGGTTGAGTTGCTGTCGTTCCTAATCGCTTCCACTTTGTTATAATACCACTAACAGTTGACTGTGGAATATTGATTAGTGAGGAAATTTCATGACTGGACTTGCTGCACAATTTGCGTCCCATCACGGTACCACGCTGGAATTCACTGAGCTCCTGAGAGCAACCCATTCTTACACAAATGTTTGTAGAAGCAGTCTGCGTGCCTAGGTGTTTGGGTTTATACACCTGTGGCCATGGAAGTGATTGGAACACCTGAATTCAATGATTTGGATGGGTGAGTGAATACTTTTGGCAATATAGTGTGTGCGTTCATGTAATGGTGTAATGTTTGGTAATGTAATGAGATTTCTTATCATGAAATGTCCACACAGTATAAAAGGCAGCTCTTTTCACATGATTTCAAGTAAAAATGGAGTGACAAAATTTATTTCAACAGCAGCAGCAAATATATCAATCTAGTTAGCTAGCTAGCTATATGTTTTTTTTTCTATTTGTTTCAGTGGAAAATGCATGCCTTTTCTGCATCATACCTCATTCAAAACTAAATCAACAAATTATGAAAAACAAAGGCAGAGGTCAAAATGGCAGCACTCTAGCCATGATCCATGTGCCACACAGTAGTTCTAGCCAGAGTACAGTATTGAATTATATGGTCACTTACACCATATATACCTATGGATGATAAATGTAAGTAAGCATTGGCTCAGCTGAGCCATTAATCCTGGCAAGCACCATTCATGAATATGTCTCTTCCTGATGTATTACTAAGGTTCAAAGGTGTTAGTCATTCCTCTCTCTTTGTGCTGACATACTATGCAAAACCCCTCTGCATTGCAGGGCTCAGCTTCACACACATGCGCACACACACATGTGTGGCTGAAAATACTGTGTAAGTTCTGACACTGAAATAAATCTCAGTGCAATAAGCCATGTGTGATAGTACTGTCTGGTGTTGTGTTGTGATTTTAGGTATGAATGGCAGTGTGTGTGGTCACTGCACTCATTTATAGGTTATATACATTCCGATACAGAGAATTCTTATTACTACAATGGTGCTATGGGGTGGCCTATAACCTCAGTGTGTCCTTCAGTTTTTTACAGCATTATTGATTATTCCCCCCAGTGAGGTGGGGGTATCCATACCATGCTCAGAATCCTCAAGAATTCCCTTAGTTCAGTTAATTTAAAGCAAACACATGACAGTACAGCCACAATGTGCTTAAGCCCTTTTCTGTAATAATTCTGTACTTCTATGTTTGAATTCCAAGGTGGAAGGGGTATTCATACATTTCAGCCTTCAACACCACTTTCTGCATTCCTCAAAACTAGATATGCACCAATATAAAAATTTTGGCCTGATGCTGATATCCGATATTTTTCATGTACATATCTGTCAACGCCGACACAGATGTCAATGCATACACATTTACAAATGTAGAAATTGTAACTAATTGTACTTAGATATCCTTTACAAATAAATGTACTATTTATTTGTAGAGAGTTATAAATGCAGTGAATAGAATGTGGGTAATTTAGCACAGGATCTCTGGTTAATCTAAACATTCTGCTCTTCAAGAGCAGTTTATGATAATTATGTCATCAAATATGAGTTTGAAACATCATTTAAATCTAGACCGTCTAAATCTAAATCTAAAACATCAGGGCAAGACGAAGACCAGGACTTGATGAATGCAAAGCTAAATTTTTTGGGCACATTAACAGAAGACATATTTGGCACAAACCAAACACAGCATTTAAGTATAAGAACCTCATACCAGCTGTGAAGCAAGAAGGTAGACAAGCTTTGCTGCAGCAAGGCCTGGCAAGCTCTCATCACAGAATCCACTTTATCCATTTCTTTATTGATATCAGAGGGAGTTTATGGAAAATGTCAGACCATCTGTCCAAAAACTGAAGCTGAAGCAAAGGTGGACTATGCAATATGACAATGACTGACACTGCAGTAAATCCACCAAGAAATGGCACAAAAGAAAAAAAAAATGGAGAGATCTGGAACGGCCAAGTTAAAGCCACTGTGAGGTGATTTGAAATGTGCTGTGCATGCAACAAGCATGACACCGCTGAAAGCCCTCTACATGGAGGAATGGGAATTTTTTTTCCAGTCAATGTCAGGGACCAGTAGACAGTTATAAGAAATGTCTAATTATTACTTATTTCAGCCAAAGGGAATACCAGCTGTTAAAAGGCATAAGTTTTTCCTCAATAGGCTTTTGTTAAATAAATGATAGTCAAATTTTAATTGTGTTTGCAAAGATAATATTATTATCTTTATCTATTGTTTTTAAAAGAAGATCAAATATTCATATGTTCATATGTCTTAAAAAGATTTAAAAGGGGTATCGTAACTTTTCACGTTACTGTATGTGTCGTCAAGATGGGTATAAACGCCCCAGCTCTACTTCTCTGTGAATCAACGTAAATGAGTTCTCTGCAGTGATTACCTTACCGATATACTGCTGGTACTGAATGGGTCACAGAAATAAAAATATAGGTCTGAAGCATTTAAAGCAAAGCAGTATTATTTATAATCAAGTACCATTAAGATGTTCCCACTACTGGCAACCATACGGACAGTGTTTCTGTTTTGGGTCTTCGGGCTTCTAAATGGCTGTTTATGATTGCTCTAATTGTATCCATCCATCTTTTAGCTGGCCATCCACTTCCTGTTTTTCCTTCAACTCTTCTAAGAATAACTGTCTTTTCCACTGAATTCAGAATATGTTCAAATTAAGAACAAACTTCAGTTTGGTTATCTGGGCTTCGAGTGAGCGGTGATTTGATTTGTTTGAGGATTAATTTGATTGTTTTCTATGAAGTCCAGTAGGGGTAACGAACGAGAAAAAAAATGTGGAGGAAAATCTGTCTCTTAACTTGATAATCCATACTTTTAGTTATAAATTTTACCAACAGATTTGTAAACTGTACTTTTGATTAGCAAAACTGTATCGACAGATTTGTAAACTCTTGTCATTTCAGTACAGTACAGTTTACAAATCTATTGGCACAGTTTACAAATCCGTCATACAGTTTTGCTAATTGAGAGTACAATTTACAAATCCGTGGGCACAGTTTAAAGTGAGAGTATGGATTACTAAACTGCGGGGACAGATTTTCCTCCTCACAATTTTTTTTCTCGTTAGTGACCCCTACCGGGGTCAGTAGTTTTCTTTGTCATCCAAATAACTCTCAAAAGTTTTCACCAAGACCAAAGTTCAAAGGCAACTATATTTTACCTGTCTCACTTGTTTATTGTCCAGCTTTCACATCCACAAAGAACCACGAGAAAATCATAGCCTGGACAATTATCATCTTTGTTTCTTGAGACAAATCTTTGCATTTGAAGTTTCATCTTTGCTCTGCCGAATGCTAATCTGTGTTGTATTTCTTGAATGCTAGATCTTGCTGTTAACAGTTGATTCAAGTAGGCAAAACCTCTCCACTATTTCTGTCTTCTCCAATGATGGAAAAATTTGTTGTCCTCCCTGTTCTCTTAACCTCTTAGTCTCTTACAGCACAAAAGAAAAAAAAATAAATCAAAGCCTCAATCTTAATCCTACTGAGATGCTGTGAAGTGATCAGAAATGAGCAAGAAACCCCTCAAGCATGACACCGCTGAAAACGTTCAACATGGAGGAATGGGACATTTTTTTGCCAGTTAACGTCAGGGACCAGTAGACGGTTATAGGAAATGGATAATTGAGGTCATTTCAGCCAAAAGGGAATACCAGCTGTTAAAAGGCATAAGTTTTTCCTCAATAGGCTTTTGTTAGGGCATAGGGTGTCCTAATTTTTTTTCAGTGGAAATTGACATATGTATATATTTTTTGTTTTGTTTTTTGTTAAATAAATTATGTCAAATTTTAGTTGTTTTTGCAAAGACTATATAATTATCTTTTATCTATTATTTTTAATCTATATGTATTAACGCCCCTGTAATGCCATACTGAGTTAAAGTCCCATCTTTTTACTTTTTTTTTAACTTCCTTATAAGGGCTTTCAGGTTTTCCAGATTTTCCGCTATTAGCATTATATCATCCGTTTATGGAAGGTTATTGATGTTTCTTCCACCAATCCTGAAAGCGTTCTGTATACAGACTGAACAGGTATGGTGATGGTGATGTCATGAAGCCGTTCTGCCTGTTGCCTGATCAATGTAGAGATTCCTCATTATAAAACCGAAATGATCTAATATTAACATTTTTCTGAAGACATTGCATAATTTTACATGGTCGACACAGTCAAAGGCTCTGCTGTATATAATCGAGCATACATCTGTAATTATATATCTTACTCCTTTGCCTTTCCTGAATCTGCATGCACATCTGGCAGTTCTCTTTTAGCATGAGGCTCTAGGATGCACGGAATAATCTTAAAGACAGTTTTACCACAATGTTATGAGGGACACTGTACAATAGTTTGAATACTCTTTCTGGTCTCCTTTCTTTGGTATTGGGATATAAACTGACCTCTCCCAATCTGCCAGCCATTGAGTTGTTTTCCCAGATTTGCTGGCATAATTTGGTCATGACTTTAAACAAATCTTTTTTGATTTTAGTTTCATCTGTAATGATTAATTCACTGACAGCTCTCAGAGTACTGTCTCATGACTGAAATTCATTTTGATCTTCCATTATTTTCTGGGAAAAAAAACAATTTTTTTTCCATGTTTATTCCCGTTTCAAGCAGACCTCGGTCTTCATCATTCCTGGCAGCTTGTGTGAATTCATGGGTTAGTTCTCTTGTCTTTCTTAGTTCTGTCTTCTTTTGTCTTTCTTTTCTCCACAGTAATCAGTAATCTACTTTCATTTCTTTCTTCTTTTTGTTCTTCCCAGGTTTTTCTCTGATTCTTCTTTGATGACCTCTTTGAGTTTCCTCCATTGCTCCTCTGGTTTTCTTTATTATTTCCAGGATTTTAAAATTGATTCCTGATGGTTTTTTTTTTTTATAAAACAGGTAGTATATTTTCCAGGTCATATTTTTAAAGTTTAATAGCTTCATTTTTTCCCCCCAATTTCATTTGGAGCTTGCACAAAAGAAGTTCAGGATCTGTTCCACAATCAGCTCCAGGCCATATCTTTGCAATTAAAATGTAGCTTCTCCTTCTCTTGGTGCAAAAAAACCTCTGACCTTAGCATTCCAGTCTCGCGTCACCAGCAGTACATGTTGTCTGCAGATCAATTTCACTGTTCAATTTCAATGTTGGAGCATACACCTCAATGACTGTAATGGTGAAAGGTTGTGAACAAAATCAGACTGACTTCTGTTGATCATTCACAACACTGTATCCAATAAGTCTTGTTGACATCCTTGCTGATGATAAAAATCACTCCATTACTTCTTTGATGTTCATAGCCTGAGTAGTAGATGGTGCATTCCTCTGACTGAAAGTGGTCTTACTATGTACATTCTGACTGATTTTGTTTTTGCAGCTTTGAAAACTCTCGTCAACATTATTAACTAGATGTCCCGAAGGCTTTGATCTAGCCACATCATGTGCACAAGCTGTACTGAGAGGAAATTTCTGTTCTTCCTCAGTAACAAGTTGAGTGTTTTCTGACCTGAGGTTCCCATCTTCTGGCTATGAAGCTGCTCACACAAAAACTGTAAGTTCCAACTGTAAAGCTGTAGGACCATATAAACTTTATAATTCTGATTGTGTCTTATAATAAACATATGCCGATCATGTATATCCTTATATACTATATAGACAGTATTGTGACACACCTCTCTATCATTGAATTTAGGTGTTTCATTCAGTTGCAGTGTGACAGGTGTACAAAATCAAGCACCTAGCAATACAGTCTGCCTCTAAATTCATTTGTGAAAGAATGAGTCATTCTGAAGAGCTCACTGAATCGGAGCGTGGTACTGTAATAGGATGCCACCGTTGCGACAAGTCAGTTTTCAAAATTTCTTCCTTCTGGATATTCCACAATCAACTGTGAGCTTATTATTGAAAGGTGGAAGAGTTTAGGAACCACACCAACTCAGCCATAAAGTAGCAGACCACATAAAGTTACAGAGTGGGGTTGGCAAAAAGTCACCAACGCTCTGCTGACTCCATAATTGAGTTCCAAACCTCCTCGGACATCAATATTAACACAAAAGCTGTACACCAGGAGCTTCATGGCCGAGCAGCTGCATGCAAGCCTTACATCACCAAGCACAATGCTGAGTGTGAGATTAAGTGGTATAAAGCACAAGTCTGGGTTTGGCAAATGCCAGGAGAAAATTACCTGCCTGACTGTATTTTGCAAGTAGTAAAGTTAGGTGGAGAAGGGATAAATGTTATGAGGTTGTTTTTCAGCAGTCGGCCCCTTAGTTTCAGTACAGGGAAGTCTTAATACTTCAGCATATCAAGACAATTTGGACAATTGTTTGGGGGAGGGCCTTTTCACCTTTGGGATAAACTAGAACAGAGATAGTGAGCCAGGCTCTCTCATCTAACAACAGTGTCTGACCACACAAATGCTCTTATAGGCTAGTAGGCAACAATTCCCACAAACACACTCCAAAATCTTGTAGAAAGCCTTTCCAGAAGCATGGATACATTAGCTATTATAGCTGTAAAGGGGGGGCCAACTCCATATTAATGCCTATGGATTTAGATTGGAATGTCATAAAAGCTCCTGTAGGTGTAAAGCATAGATCTCAATACATTTGTCCATATGAAAATGATAAAATGCTAACTGCTCTGTTCCTCTTAGTGATATAACAAAGGTACCCCCTACTGTGGGTGGCAAGAATGGGAGGCCTTCATATTGTTATTTACCAGAGATGTGTTAAGGATGCCATTTGAGGTGCAGGGCTTATCTGTTGGTAGTAACTAAGGCCAGTCTGAAAGGCCCCTTGCATTATGCCTTAGCCAAGCAGACACATTGTTGTGTATAAAAACAATTGTCTTCTAGCATTGCAATTCCAGGGGTCTCTACATTCCCCCTGTAATGCTGTAGTTATGTGTAGAATTACAGAGGCCACATTATGGAAAACTGAAACTGTAAGCATTTCAAACATGTTTCGAAACACAGTGCATGCACTTCATGGTCTATATATTGATACTGAGCTACAAAAATAGCCTATACGACCCATTCGACTGGCAATGTTTTTCTGAGGAGATTGCATGGTTGCTAGCAGTGGGTGTGACTGAAACCATCTAAATTCAATGATTAGAAAAGGTGTCCACATACTTTAGGTAGTATAATGTATATGTTGGCAACACAACGCAGAGCAGCCAAACAGCAGAATAGAGGTCATTTACATATATTTGTCCTACAGGCACAGTAACAAAAAAACAGCTGGTTTAAATCTAAAGGCCAGAGAGAGGTTGGAAACACTTATTGTACATAAACACACAGAAACTAAGTTGATCTAAAAGAATACTAGAAAAAGTTAAGATTTTGCCCCTTTAAACTTTTAATTAGAGTGTAAAATGGCATGAAAATGGTTTGTTTTTTTTCTACACTCAATTTCCACCCTCCTCCACACACATTTCTGCTGCTTCTTCATGATTTGGTGTCCTGCTGATTTGCTGAAACATGATCTACTTAATCTATGTCTTGGCCTATCTTTTTCAGTATTCTCTTCTTCTTCTTCTCTTCTGCTCCTCACTGCAAAGTGCAGTGCATATAAAAGACAATGAAGAGTTAAAGAATTCCAGCAGATTATTGTCTTATCGTCATTAAATCCTTTGCAGTAAACAAATAGTTTCATTTACTCTAAGCCAAAGCTTGCTTGCTCTATTTTATCCCTTTAAAAACACTCACTTTGAAGTCCTCAAGCTGCATGTGTGTGTTTTTGAGGTGCAGCTAGGCTTTCCTATCTTCCTAGCTTCCTAGCTGTGATGTCATCCTCACATCTGTTCCCTTTATCTGTAAGATTAATGAGTAGGTAAGAACTGCAAAAGGTACAAACCCTGTGCCTCAAATCGAGCGATATGCACTATATTCTTAGACTATACAGTATGCACTTTACTGTGTAGAGCTAGGACTTTGGTAATATGGTTTTGTCATAAATTGAACACCTGCGTTTTACACTAAATGACAAATTATGGCCCAATATTTGTACATCATCAGTCTTGACTACGATAAGAGATAGCAACAAAGCAGTTAGGAAAATGAGGAGACATCTAATCTAGGCTGTTTAATAAATATTAAATATTAAATCACTGGTATATTTATTATCCTGTAATAACACCAACATTTGCTAAAAGACACTGAGAAAAAATGAGAAGTACCTTTCACCACTGTAGCTTGGCGAGTAGTTTAATGTAGACATATGATGTATCTGTAGTTGTGGCGAAACACTGGGAGTATTATGCAATGTAATTGGCGGATTAATCAATTAACCTTTATTTTCACTTAGAAATACATTGATAGTAACCCTCATTTTTAAAGTATTCACCGTGGAATGGGGGCTGAAAATAAAAGAAATGTAATTTAATCAGTTTAAACTGAAATGTACAGTACCACATGAACAAATTAACAGTATCAAATCAAACTAAATCTAACGTTATAAAAGGAAAGTGTAATGGGGAGCGAGGTAGAGGACGCATGTGCGGAGGTAAGCGACTTTTATTGAGGGCAAATCCAAAAGTCCAGGGTCATAGAGCCAATACGGATAGATTGTGGGGCAGACATGACATAAACCAGAATCAAACTAACTACACAGACAGAGATGAAACAAAGCAAACGAAACAGGACAGGTGAAAACAATCATGGGCGGAGACATGAAACGAGGGGCTGGACTAAACCAAAACAAAAGAGCATGTGGACTATACCAAAACACAAACATGTACAGGACTGGGAGGAGCTAATCATGACAGAAAGAAATAATACAACATTGAAGAGTTACTTAGGAAGGGGGAAAATGAAAAACTAAATTTAGTAGTTAAAGCAATTATTAAATGAACATAAAGGATAAATAAACCAAACAAAAAATTTGAAACAATCAAATAAAAAGTAGCAAAATAAAAACATTATAATAATAATAATAATTAATTACCATCATTAGCTGTTATTATCATTTGGGGCCTAATCTTAGACAGGTTAACACTTAGTTAGTTGGTTTAGGTACTGTGAGAAAGGAAGAGTTAGAAGGAGAGGACATGAATATACTGGAGACTATGAATATGAACTAAAGACTACTAGTTAAGAGACTCTAGTCTGACAGACACATACATCTTATGCGGTTTAAACCTAGCTGGCTCAGTGAGCAAAAACTGATCAGCAGTAGTCTTTTACAGCATCATCAATTATTTATGCAGTTATAGGTTTCTCTACTCATTTCGCATGAAAGGAGAGAAGGACAGAGGGAGAAGGGGAACGAAAGACAGTTTTGACAGGCTTGTGTGTCGGATTAATGATCCTAAAACACATGATCTATATGTTTGATTTTCGTCATTATTATTTCTTGTGGATCTGCTACAAAGGCTAACACAGGAGGAACTGGACTGAGGGCAGAACGTTATGTTCCTTACATTAGTCAGCTGGTGGAGTTTATCAGTGATAATACAGTGTTTTCAAGACAATTACATATACAGTCTGGGCTATAGGGAGTTTCTTTCCAAAATTGTGTTGCACTAACAGGGGCAGTGTTTTCACTGAATTTATGCCATGGCAGCAGTGCTGTGCCCAGGATATCACCCTTGGGTTGGATTTCTAGTTTAGGCAATTACACTTAACATAAAGAAGAGGTTTAGAGCAACACCCAAACCTGTGTCTGCCTGAACAATAAGGAAGCAACCTAACAGGAAATATATTCACATGAAATAAAATAGATGCACATTCAGAATAAGAACAGTGGCAATACTGTGATTTTAGATTTATATGGCTTAGAAGACTGGTCACCAACCCTCTTTCTGAAGGTCAAATTTCCTGCAAAGTTTAATTCCAACATTATGCCTCCTCCCTTTCTTACTTAACACATATACATCGGATTTAGCCAGTCAAGGAGGTAAACAATCTTGAGCAGGCTTAACAGGGTATGACTAAAAATACACTCTACAGGACTAGGGTCAGTGACCACCAATTTGAGACAGAAAGCACCTCACTCTCTCACTAATTCACATTATATGGACAAAAGTATTGGGACATGTACAGGAGCCTTCATGACATCCCATTCTTAATCCATAGACATTAATATGGAGCTGGTTTCCACTTTAGAGCTTGCAGCTTTCTCTTCTGTGGAGGCCTGCTACAAGATTTTGGAGTGTTTATAGGAATTTTTTTGATTTGTGAGAATCAAAGGTGTTTGATGGGGTAAATGTCAGGGCTCTGTGCGGGCTGGTCAAGTTCTTGCACATCAAACTCACCCAACCATGGACCTTGCTTTGTGCACTAGAGCAGTCATGCTGGAACAGATTAGGCCCTTCCCCAACTAGTTACCAGAACGTTGGGAGATATATATACAGTCCATCAGACTGCCAGATAGAGAAGTGTAATTTGTCAATCCACAGAATATGTTTCCACTGCTCCAGACTCCAGAGGTGACGTGTTTTAGACCACTTCATCCAAAGCTTGGCATTGTGCTTGGTGATGTAAACCTTGCATGCAGCTGCTTGGGCAGGGAAACCCATGCCATGAAACTCCCGGTGCACAATTTTTGTGCTGATGTTAATGCCAGAGGAGGCATGGAACTCTGCAATTATTGAGACAGCAGAGCGTTGCCGACTTTTATGCACTATGAGGTGCTTGATTAAGAGGGGTGTCCATATAGCATATAACAGGGCCATTTTTGTTCAAATAATACTGCTACAATAGTGCTAATGTCATTTGGCTTTCACATGGGATTTCCAATGTTATGTAACCGCCAAACTATCGTTGTCGAGATAGGATTTGCCTCTGGCTTAAATATGGGCATCTGAAGCAGTTTTATACAGAACTCTTCTGTAATCAATTAAAATTTTAACCTTAACTCTGAATATTACTGGAGACACCCGGTTATGTCAGACACAGTGATCTTCAGGAAGGAGTTAAGTATGATTTCAGATATTTTATTTCACATTCACAATTTCTGAGGGCAAACATATGCACATTCAGGAGATTCTGTTGGTACGTGTTCACCCCATTTTCCCCAGTCAGTGATATGCACAAAAACTACTTTGGTGCTTAGCTCCTAGCTCCATTGCAGAGAATCTTTCATCTGCTAAAACACTGTACTGTATCTGCATACTGTACATGAAATGTGACCAGCCAAATCACACACAGGGTTCGACTCAGCCTAACCTTCCGTGGACTTGCAAACTCACTGACTCCACAGTGCTGCACGGCTGAGTCTGTAATTCTGCCATTATTCTAGTCCACAAGGGGGATCATGTGAACTTTTAGCAGACTTTTTAAAAGCTTGGGATGCAGACTTCATTCATAGTGAAACGGATGTCACGACAAAGAGTGTAGAAAGGGTGTATAAATTGAAGTATGCAGAGTGAATGAAAATGTAACTGGCAAGATTCTAATAGTTTAGACTAAGGCTATCCAGTGGTGCGTTCTGAATTTCTGAATTTCAAGTTTACCACTTTAGCTCAAATAGCCTACAAAACCATAAATACAAGTACTAAATTTTGAGTTTCCCAAGTATGTTACTCAGGTTTATGAGTTGTGAAAAAAAGTGATCATCACCCAGGATGATATTATGCAAACATAACAAGCCAAGCTAGCAAATAATACATTAATACACTTAATTTCTATATCAGAATGTGTATAACTGATTGTAACATTAAGCCTCTGGACTCCAGTGACCAGGCAGACCTTATCGAAATATATTTTAAAATATGTTTTTAAATATTAAATATATTTTTTGCTGGGAGCGTCATTCACGTTATACACGTAACAGTTGCTGATGACAACCTGAATGCAACCAACTACCATTTACAATAATGTACAATATACATCAGATGGCCTGCATAACTCCACATAACGTATAAGTCCACATAAGAGAGATCACTGAGACTGAGTTACCTACTAGACAGCACAAGGACTAGTTAACCAGCATTGTTCCAGCACCACACCACTACATATGGTCAAAAACATTATTAAATGATTAAACTGATGCTGTGACCATAAGGCTGTCGCACTGTGCTCTGTTAATTCGTAAATAACATGTAAATGAAAGGTCAAAAAAAATGATGGTGAAGAGAGGGTGATGAGAGAAAGGAGATAGAGGGAGAGACGGGGGAGAAGCAGGAAGTGAGAGATCACTTTGATGAAAGAAGCTGTGATACGCAGTATGGATTACCTCTGGTGCTAGAAAAGCCTGAGTCTGCACTCTAACTGCCAGTATGGGAAGGCAAATCATACAAAACCAATCAATGCATTCTTTCCCCCAATCCTGACTTTTTCAGCGTGAACAAAGCATAAAGTATCCATATTTGCTTAAACATGCTTGTGTGTGCAAGCCCAGTTATGTATATTAAGTTCAAACACACTCATACATTTTTACATGCAACTATTACTTATGAAAAACATTTTAAATGGGCAGCAAACTGAAGGCACCTATTTGATTTGGATACAAATCAGTTGTAATACTGTGATATAGCAATCAAGTTACAACATAAGTGGCAATATACTGTTCACTATCCTGAGCTGTATTTGCAACAGACAAAATACTACTGCTTGATGTCAGACGATACAATGATATAGACAGATCATGTCATTTGTCATGTAAACTCGTGGAGACTAGTTCTATTCTATATGGGAGGCAAATCCATCCAAAAAGGAAATGAAAATGAAAACAATAAAATGTCAATTTCATTTTCGTTTCCTTTTTGGCAGGATTTGCCTCCCATATATTCATGACTAATCACCTAGAACTGATTCAGGTCCATCAGGCATAGTCACAAACATAAGAGGGTGCATACCATTCATAACGGTAACATTCAGCCTCTCAGTCTTTACTAAGGTCGCTTTAAGGCTCTCTTTCTGTTTCTTTTGGGCTTGTTTCCATAGACCTGGTAGCTTGTTTCTCTTGCGAGATCTAGCAACATGTGCCTCTGCCCCAACAATGTCAACAGTCTTACCCTAGTCGAAGGCGTGTTGTGTCATTTCTTCTTTCCTGAAGCATTCCTCTTGCCGTATGCAGGACAAGGTCTAGGTTCATGATTACTTCCAAAGCGCTTGCCATCAAAAACCACCAGTTCTGGACTCGGTGTCCCCTCACTGTGTCCCCTCACAGCATCCACAACACTGTCAAGTGGCGCACCTGCAACACTTCCCGCCGCGCTTCCATCAGAAACTTTCGAGCGCAGGCCATGAAGTTCATTAGTATGGCAGATTTCCTCCCCGAATCGAAAATCAAACACGGTTCATTGTCTCTCCCTCTCTCAGCTTTTTCGTTCTGCAACATGTGTGTCATAGACAAGACTGAGGTTCTCCGAAGTTATATGTTTGAGCTCTGATTTTCAAGTTCGTTCTGAAACCATCAAATGGTTCACCCGGATTTTGCACGTGGGAGCAGAGCACGCATCTACCCTACGTTTCGATCATTTATGGGTATGCAGTATTCAAAAACATATACAAAACGTTGACCAGTTTGTGTTTGTCATCCTCTTCTCCACATGTGGATGTATTGTAAAAACCTATAGCTTGAGATCCAATCAATGTTAGCAACAAAGCCACATTGCGTTTCCCAGAACTGTCCCAAACTCCACACTTTTATACAAGACATCTTTCACGGATGAAAGCACTTCTACACTATTTTTATACACTATTTAGTGCTGTACTCTACAGGTTGGGAGGCCACGGGAGCTAAGAAAACGTCAATATTTAAAATCCAGCTGCAAGAAAAACGACATTCTTTCCATTGCTTTGTTGTCGTTGTCCTCGACGAGCGTCTAACTCCTAGTAGCATATGTTATGATATAGCTGCGGTCAAACAACAGCCTTTTAGCTACTTCAGCCCTTTAGTTGGATCTGGCGCTCTGCGCATGCGTAATGCCTCACCGCCTATCCTGAGCTGTGTTTACAACAGGTAAAATACTACAGCTCCCACATTTATCGCATATCATCACACCAGTCCGGCCAAACTCCATTTAATTTCAGTGGGAAGAATGGAATCAAATATTGGAGTTTGCATGTTCTCCCCGTGTCTGCGTGGGTTTCCTCCAGGTTCTCCGGTTTCCTCCCACAGTCCAAAGACATGCAGTCAGGGCAATTGTGTAAAATGATCAAATTGTAAGTCGCTCTGGATAAGAGCGTCAGCCAAATGCCATAAATGTAAATGTAAATGTAATGTAATGTAAATATATATATATATTTCTGGCCTGCCAGTAATAGATTGCAACAAAAATAACAACACTACAGTATTACAGCAAGTCAAGCCACATGACTGTCAATGACGTTTTAACATTTCGACTTTTTAAGCTAATTGTGTTTCATTAAAATCTGTAGCTTTTGACAAGTAGTGACCTTATAACAAGTACACATGCAGTAGCACATGCAGTAACATTGGTAGGGAGCTGAATTAGTGCTGTAGAACCACTGCTCTTCGGATGTTTTCAACAAGGGAACAATGGAATAATCCTGCTGACCTTATGTTTATTACTGGGCTGATGGTAGTAGCAACATTGCCATAAACACACACACACACACACACACACACACACACACACACACATTGACACACAAACTTAATTCAGTGGTAAGCCTACTTCTGAAATAAATTTGGCCCCTAATTTTATATGTACATGGCCAGAAGGAATATATTTCTTTTAGCTTTGCAAGCTAAAGGCAGTGGGTGCCTAATGCCGAAATGCATTAATGCCACAGCAAACATTTAGCACACTCTTTAAAAAATGGTTCTTCAAGGGTTCTTTGCATTATAAATGGTTCCTCAGATTAATGGAAAATATGTTGTATATGGTTCTACTTAGAGCCCCTTTGAAAATGGTTCTATATAGCCAAGCTTGTGTCAAGCTTGTAACAACAAAAAACCTTTTTGGTGCTATATAGAACCCTTTTCAAAAAGGTTCTATATAAAACCATCAAAGCACATTCTCTGCTAGTCTGAAAAACCCTTTCATGATACAAAGAACGCTTTAAACATGCAAAGGGTTCTTGGAGTGTTCATGGTTCTATGTAGAACAATTAACTTTACTAAAGAACCTTTGAAGGACCATCTTTTTAAGTGTAATACAGCATTAAGTCTGGCTCTGAAAGCCTTCATGTTGTCACGGTGTTCAAAGGAGGGGTCTGTTTCCTACTGGTAATTTGCTAGCATTTAGCTCAACAGAAGTCAGAACAATGTTGAAAATTTTGTAAATTCTTTTTTGTAAATTCTAAAATTTTTGATGAAACCATAATAACAGAAAAAATACATTAAGAAAACTGCCAAGTATGTCTTCAGTATCTTTAGTTAGGGAACACAATTGTACACCATAATCCATTGCTGTTACACATGCTGGCTGCTTTCCAGGTTTTTTTATTTTATTGTTCTGTTTTAAAACATTGTTATGAAAAGATAACAGATAAAAAGAAAAGACAAAGTAAAGACCAAAGTTACAACAACAGAGTTTTGCTATCTGCCTTATCAATATGTTTGTATTGGAATATGTTAATGAATACATTTAGTACTGTGTATTCAGTATTCAGCCATCACTACTTTTTCAAAGTATTCTGCCCAACACTGTGAGAAATGACAGCTCTTGCTGATCCAGCTGTTGCTTCTTTAGCATGAGTGAACTAACAACCCCCTACTAGCATTCCACAGCACAAGGGCACAGGAGCACAGGCTCTCACAGGAGCACCTTTATGCTACACTACAGTTAGTGCTAATTGACACACTGTTGTCTACAATCCAGATATTGTTTGTATTGTTATTTAATAATTATTTAATAATAATGATAATTAAATATCACTGTTTGATTGTTTAATCTTCCCCACAAAACAATACAGTGATGTGGACAGAGTGATGTGGAATGTAGAGCTGAGACAAGGATACACAGGTTTTCACACAAACACACACACACACACACACACACACTCACTGAAAACGAAACAGATATTCATCAAGTTGCATCTCCTCTCTGGTTCCAGCAGGATTCCCCCCTGTGAGGCAGCAGTGTGTCTGACGTAACCATGCGCCTAGCGTTGATCAAAAGCAGTGTGAGGTGCTGAGCTATCACCAGGACCATCTGGAGCCCGAGCAGCTCTCACTCCTATAAATGGACACAGTAGATTCACAGGGACTGAACTGGTTCATTTACCTTGGGGAGATGAGGTGAGCGAACAAGCAAAAGAGAGATGGAGACAAGCAAGCAAATGGGCAGAAAGTATACAGCACAAACTGCTAATGAGCCACAAGAGCATTAGTGACTGTATTTCAACAACAACGTAGAGATTATGCTGAAGAGATTAGGGCTGTGCAATCAATTTGCTAAATATTGCAATATTCGCCTTCAGAAAACAATATGCAAATGAGCCACCAATAAGCAATCACAAAATGTTTTTGTGTGCAGTGAGCATCAAAGACCAATCACAGACATTCTTTTGATGGATGAATCAAGGCATTAGCATGATCTAACAAGCGTAAATCATTTAAACTTGGAAGCGTCTAATAAAGGCAAATTTTTAACCATGTCACATCAAGGGTTAACCAATTTATATAACATATTGACGTGTTTTAATATATTGCAAGACAAATCAGAATTACACTACAAGAATAATACAATCTTAAAAGTTTTTTTTTCTAGATTGTGCAAGTTTGTAATAAATAGATCAATAGACTGAATATTACAGAAACATCAACATTATGACAGTGGACAAACAATATTAGTATAAAAAAGAGGACTTAAATACAATACCATTCCAAAAAAGCTAGACACGTGCCAAATGTGAATAGAATGGCTTCATGTGCAAATAATTTAAAGCCTATATTTAATTGGTAATAATACAAAGACAATATATGAAATGTTGAAACTAAGTTTTTTGATGCCAGCAACACCTTTCAAAAAGGTTGGGACAGGGGCAACAAAAAGTGGCAAAGTTGAAATGCTAAAAAACAAACAAACAAAAAAACAAGTTAAAGGCTTAAATTAAAGGCTTAATTAAATGTTTCAGGAACAATTCAAGAATAATGTTTCTCAATGTATAATAGCAAAAAACTTGGGGATTTTATCATCCATGGTACATAATTTCATTAAAAGATTCACAGAACACAGATAAATGAACAGGATCCGGAAATGCCACTGTTTCTATTCACCTGAGTTCATTTAAAATTGACTGAGGTGGTAAACATGTCCCTGTCCCAACTTTGTTGAAAGGTGCTGCTGGCATCAAATTCAAAATGGGCATATATTATTCAAAAAGCAATAACATTTCTCATTTTCAACATTTACTATGTTGTCTTTGTAGTATTTTCAATTAATTATAGGGTTTAATTTTTTGCACATCATTGCTTCCTGTTATTTATATTTTGCACATCATCTCAACTTTTTTTCAAACAGGGCTGTAAATTAATCCACACATGGGTCCACATGGCTCAAATTCATATTCAACATAATTGCTTAGGTTCTTTTACAGAATAAATATTAATAATAAAAGTGAAAAAGGGGATATGGATAAATCATGGACAAAAGAACACTGACTAACTGCACAACATGTAACGGGGAGTGAGGTAGCGGATGCATGTGCGGAGGTAAGCGAATTTTATTGAGGGCAAATCCAAAATCAGGGTCATAATGATCCAGGGTCAATGAGCCAATACGGAGAGATCATGGGGCCGACATGACATAAACCAGAAACAAATCAATTTACACAGACAGAGATAGAAACAAAGCAATTCTCAAACACAGACCAATACAAAGACCAGCAAACACAAGGGGCAAACACAGGGCTTAAATACACAGGGAAACGAGGGATAGGTGAAAACAATCAGGGGCGGAGTCATGAAACGAGGGGCAGGACTACAGATACCAAAACAAAAATGCATATGGGCTAAACCAAAACATGAACACATGGACTGGGAGGGGCCAATCATGACAGCACATAGAAAGCATAAATAGTCCTGCAAAACACTGATCACAAATATGTAATATGAATCATGTATTGTTTTTAAGTAAGATTATAATTTTGCCATTTTGCAAAGGAGTAGCATAAAAGATTTACATAAAAAAGAGGAGAGTTTACAATGATATGAGAAGCAGTCACAAAATGCGTGGCTCATGAGATAAGGACAGCTAGTTAGACATTATAAATCCATGGCAATATTAACAAAAAAGACTTGAGGCAGATTTAATCCAGTTTGGTCAGTATAGTGGCTCAGCTTGATAAGAACAGATCAGTTTCAGTGCAGGTGCTGTGAAAAATGTTGTAGTTTCCCTTTAGGGCATCTTACACTGCATCATGCACTGCAGCTACTGTGTGTGTCTTTGTAAGAAAGAGAGAGACGGAAGCTGAGAAATCATTCTGGCTGGACTTATCTTGCCAACGGCAGTAGGTCAGAAAGGACACTGCAAGTCATCGGACAAACATGACACTAAAGCTACGATCATGACACTAAAGCTACAAGCATTAAGCTGCATCCCTGTATCTCTCTCTACCCTCTTCCTTCTTTTCCGGTTCAAAACGCTAGATGACTGAATTGGAATTCAACAGACACTGAAGGTGTTTTGGATGAACACTAGAGGGCAATGTCTGTCTCTTTGTCTTTCCTTAAGAGAGCAATCAATTATATAATCACTGGCATGTTCTGAATGTTTTAAACATACCGATTTTAAGTGATAGAATATGGATAATAGCATAAAATATATATTCGGGCACTTGCTACATAATGACAGTAATCAAGAACATAATTGGTTCATGAACAGGATGCAAAAAGGAGTAGCTAATAATTTTGAGAAGCTCTAAATGCTTTCTTAATATATGAATCATAGTACTGTCAGGAAAGTGCATGTTAAATAAGTTCTCAAATGTGTGTCTTGTTAGTGTGTGATGCACTGGTACAAGTGTATTTGGCACTGCAGTGCTGTTGGGATTTTTAAACACCTCAATATCATGACTGGGTTGAGAACAGTACAACATTGAGTATATGGTAAGGGTACCCAATAAAATGGCCAATGATTTTTTTTGTACAAGATAAGATGTTCTAATGAACACAGAAACTGAAGTGTATATTCTGTTAACCAAGTCATAAAACTATTTATCAGAAGCGACTAAATTTAAGAACTGGTTCTTTGTGCTATGGGCTAAAACTAGCATTTTATAAATGTTTTCATTTTTAATGTTTAATGTTAATATTCTTTAACGCAGCATTGCATCCCTCAGCCTCATCACTTTGACAGAATTTATGATTTTGTATCCTTTTAGTGTTTTTGTCCATCAGTGTTCTCTTAGAATACCCAGGATGCACCGTGCATATATATCATACAACCATTGGGACCCCCCCACCTGCAATAAAGAAATCTTGACTGCTAGCATAGCCACTAATGTCCAGGCTAATAAATACAAATCTGCTATTCCGCTTCAACTCTTCATAAAATCATGATACATTTAGGTGCAGCCGACTCAATGGTAAATTACTATACAATTCAAATACTAAGATGCTGATTACTAAAAAAAGTTTTTTGATCTGAGTTGGGGCATTTAATTAAGTGAAATTAACAATAATGAACCTGCTTGTGTACATTTTGTAATGTTGATTATGGTAGAATAATGAAAAGTCCAAAATATTTTTCTTTGGGTACCATTTGTCCTTACAATATGCTGCATGCACCTCTCCACCTTCCATGTTTTGTCCTTAGCTCAGATAAGGCAGGGTTTCACAGCAATATGTCAACAGTTTTTCCTGTGTCGGATCTGTGAGAATTCATCAGAACAGCTACAGGACGTTGTAAAATTTGTTTGCTGGCTAATAGTTTGGGAAGTGGTGGTGAATTGTGCTGTACTCTGAGGCAAAAATACATGGAGGTGGTACAGTCTGGTGAGATTTTATTTATTCATGTATTTATTTTTAGTCCAGTTACTCAGTTGACATCTGGCCACAATTCCTCTCCACAATTTCTTTATTCCAATTTAGTTTAGACATATTCTGACCTGGGATTCTCCAGAATGGCACATTTCACATCAAACCACTCTGAAAGACTTTTCATCTTAACAAGTCAATTTTGCAGAGATTTTGCAAGTGGAATCCCCTATTAATTGTTATGAATGAATTCTATGGTATTTGGCTTTTGTAAAGCTCTTTAGCATTACTGCATTAGCTAAAGAAAGCCCACATCTCTCCTTCTCTCTTTGATATTGTGCTGCATTTGCTATATAAATGAATGAATGATGGCTCTCAGCTTTAATACTTGACTCTGCTTATTTCCTATGATGATTTTTGCTGCAGAGTCATTAGGACAGGAAAGGTTGCAGCAAGTACCACACAGAGCAGAGCACAGCGGAGACCTAGGAAACCTAAGTCTTATATCTGTTAAATGTATCAGTTGCATTTGGCCCTTTGAAAAAAGCCAAACAATGGTTTGAACCCACAGAGGCTGTTGCCAACATGGTTATAGACTCATAGTGATATGATGATTGGTCTGCATGATAATACAGGTGCCATGGAATAAGTCATTTTACAGCATAATTATGCCCACATACACGCTACTAAAGGATGCTTTTGTGAAGACCAGAGGGTATTTCTCAAAGCAAGATTTCTCAATTAGGTTGATTACTTAAGCCCAAAGATGTGGATTGTCCATTAGGAATGTCCCTTAGCTCTTTTCCTATTGGACAGGCTTGATTTTAGCCTTAAGTTATTTGGCTAAACTAAAAATCCTGCTTCGTGGAATACCCCCAACAACAAAATCAAACACCTTCCATGGAAAATGTAATATGTCATGACAAGCAGTTTACTTTGCTCACTTTATTGAGAATTTAGGCACTTCTATGAAGACTTTTACCAAGATGACTCAGATTTTTCAGATTGCCAGCTTCAGATCTTCCTGAATAATTAACATGCATAGTGATAGTGTGAGATATATTTGAAGCATATAAATGACAGGGGAATATAAGACATATCCACTGAAGCAGGCATAATTGTAAAATTTGGAACAGAGTTCTAAAAACCCTTTCTTAAAAACAGACTAAATGAGGTAGGGTGGAGTCAAACAGTACAGCACAGGGTATCTGTTACCACGGCAACTGGAAGAAATCCTCCTCTTAACTTGGTTGAGTTAAATGATGCTGCATTAAGCTGCTTTAGCATAAAGATTTCATTTCACTACGAGCAAAAGCGCTTTAATTCAGCATCGTAATTTCTAATCATGCTTGCAAGCTGACTTCGCTGAAAATACCCCAATTCTCCCTCTTCTTAAATACAAACACACCCTGCTAGATGAGACAACTAGTTTAATGCTGTTTTGCTCTTTGTTATTGGGAAAGGGTTGAGACCTACTCAATATATTTCTTCAATGGGTGTCTAGTACAGTAATAATTCAAATAATTACAATAAAATTAATTAAAATAATAATACAGCATGTTTCAAAATTAGTTATTTGATGCAAATAATAGGGACACAAAGGAAGACTGGGTGTGTAATGTAGTCATTCTAAGTATCCATCTGCGTGTTGACAGAGTAAAAACTAAGACCCTGAGGATGAGACAAACTGTTGGAGAGCAACTAAGACATCATATCAAAACAGTATATTGTCACAGCCATAAAGGGCAGACTAAAGTGAGACCAGGACTGAGTTTGGAGAGTATGAGACCAAGTCCAGGTCCAGAGAGATGCTGTACCTTTTCAATTCAACACTGATTATGTTATTTGGGAGCACCTGTAAAATTGATTTTATTAATGAAATATGCAGTTGATGAATATTTTTAAGTACTGATGATAGATATCCATGGCATATGCTCAAAAAAGCTTTTTCTGGTGTAATTTATCATAATAATGATAGACTGTCATATAGACTATGCATAATTGTGCATGACATAATTTCAGTTTTTCGTTTAAGAATTTGAAATGCCAGTTTTTTGTTATTCAATATACTTCCAATGCACACATTCACTCCTAATTTACACTTACAATAAACCTTTTTGGGCTTTGTATGTTCATAAGCATATATAAAGGTTGCATACAAAGAACTCAAGTTTTAGATATGAATGGAGCAAAAAAATATATTCACATGCAAATTGCACCTGGTGTTATTATAAAAGGTGTTACTGTTGGTTAAGAAGCTTTTACATCACAAGCAGCAATCATGATGAAAATGAAAGAGCTTTCTAAAGTTCTCAGGGACAACATTATTAAACAACAATAGAATGGAAAAGGCTGCAGAGCCATAGCAAAGACTTTAAACATTTAGCACATTTGGGTCAATGGGCAAAGTTCATGGAACTGCACCTAATAGTCCCTGGACAGGTGCAACATGGAAAAGTTCATCCCATGCTCTCAGGCTAATTATAAGAAAAGACCACCAGTCACTTAAAAGGGATTGCAGGATGACCTGAAAGCTGCAGGAACAACAGTAACACAGAGATTAATCTTCTTCTCCATCTTCTCCATTCCTACACCCCATGAAAAACTCCTCTGCTGAAAAATAATCACAGAAATGCTTCTTTAAATTTGGCAAACAAGCATTTCTACAAATTAGAACTCTTTGGAGTGATATACTCTGATCATATGAAACAAAAATACAATATATACAATATATATATATATATATATATATATATATATATATATATATATATATATATATCTTTGGCAATAATTCAGCTTGTCGTATTTGGAGAAAGAAGGTTTGAGCAGATGATTCCAAGAACATCATGCTGATAGTAAAGTACAAAGAACATGATGATATGGGGCTGCTTCTCTGCTAATAATACTGGAGCACTGCACATCATTGAAGGAACCATGAATGGAGCAATGTATCGGAACATATTAGAGAAGAATTTAATCACATCAGCTAAAACTGAATTTGAGGAGAAGCTGGACAAGGTGCTTGCATGACCTAACTAATCTCTTAACAATGGACATTTATGGAGGATTTTGAAATTACTCATTTAGAAATGATTCCATCAAAGATACCATCATAACCTTAGGAAACTGAAGGCTATCTGCCATGATTAATTGGAAAAAAAACAACTTACTCCTTACTAACATCCTTATAGATGTCTCAAGCTGTAATATCCAACAAGGGCTTTGCCATAGTGGTTTTTTAACATAGCTTAAACAGTTTTTTTAAAACAATTTATGCTTATAAATACATACATATGTATATATGTGCATTTCAAACTACGATCTGGCATAATGTTATGGGCTTGTTTCTATGCTCATTGTCCACTTTATCAGCTCCACTTACTATATAGGGGCACTTGTCCACAAGTCCATCTGTTTCTCTGCATACTTTGTTAGCCCTCTTTTACCCTGTTCTTCAGTAGTCAAGACCCCCATGGACCCTCACAGAGCAGGTACTCTTTGGGTGGTGGATCATTTTCAGCACTTCAGTAACACTGACATGGTGGTGGTGTGTTACTGTGTGTTGCGCTGGTCTGAGTGGATCAGACACAGCAGTGCTGCTGGAGTGTTTAAGCACCTCAGTGTTGCTGCTGGACTGAGTATAGTCCACCAACAAAAATATCCAGCCAACAGCGTCCTGTGGATGGCCAACACAAACCATCTCTGACTTTACATCTACAAGGTGGACTAACAAGGTAAGAGTTTCTAATAGAGTGGACAGTGAGTGGACCCAGTGTTTAAAAACTCCAGCGTCACTGCTGTGTGTCTGATCCACTCGTATCAGCACAACACACACTAATATACCACCACTACATCAGTGTTACTGCAGTGCACTTCTAGTATTTACTACTCGAGAACATGATAAGAGAGAAAGTTCAACAGGAGACCTAGCCAAAAACCACGATCATGAGTCTTGAAAATGGCATCGGTCTCCAATACAACTCAGGAACTTGGATGAGGATTGAGTTGAAAAGACTAACTTCTATATTTCTACATTTCTACTTAACTATAGTCCTAAAGTATATGATATTGGTGCCAGTGATAAATCATTGAGACGAAGAGAGTTACTGTAACTTTATCCATCTAATTACACTGCACAGTGGTTTAGTCGAGGATATATAAGCAAATGTTGTTAAAAGGTGCTGACCACTTGAAGAATTATAGATCTTACCCTCCCCCTTTATCCTGCCTTGTAAGATTGACCTCAGTGTGGATCTATTTCAATCAGAGCTCTGATCTCTCTGTCTGTGCTGCAAGAAATTATGTAAGGGCAATCAGAATAAAAATCCTGAGGAAAAGGATTAGCACTTTTGGGCTGAGGCTGACTTGAGTGGGAGAAGCAGGCAAAACAGGCATTGGATAAAAACAGACAACATTGATCCTGGCTCACATTAGTTCAGATCATATTTGACCTACAGTGTTCAGCTAACAGTTCACAAATTGATTGTAACATGTAAAGATCAATCTATCTGGGATGCGTAAATAGACTGAAAAGGTTTTTTTTCCACATTTACCAGCTAAGATCTGTTTGGACTGTGCAAAAACATCACAATCTTAATTTTAAAAGTAAAGCATGACCTGGTGCTAAAAGCTGGGACATGCAGACAACAGTTATCCACGTTTCTTATGAAGTATTTAGACATGTCATATTGGGTTTATCTTTATCAGAATCCTTTCCCGAAAAATTCTCGTGGTCAATAATAAAGGAATGCTAGTGGGGATTTGTTCGCCTCATTTTCATTACAATATTGTGCCTCTCATTCATTAATAGCTTTAGATAATGAATTAGCATGCTAATAATTTGTAAATAATCATTTTAAATTACCCTTAAACTTAAAAACTTAACAATTGTCTACATATCCCTGCTTTTAGCAGAGATGTACTTTCTAAATAAGCAAATAGAGTATCTATACCTTTGTGTAGTTCAGAGGGCTGCTTAGGGCTATTACATTCTCATCTATGGATCCAGCAAACATGCAGAACTAGAGATGCTCTGTTAGATCAACTCCATATTCTGGAGTCCATATTCCACTATGGTGTCAGCATAGAAGAAACAGACATGGGAAACCTAGCACTTCTAACAAATGTTTTTGGACTGACCATATCAGCAAGGAGGTTCCGCTTCTCTGCCATCTGAACAGTCAGGGTAGCAGGCAGGTCATCAATAGCCATATAACTCTACTTGAGTACAGTAGGCCACAATACTACACCACTACTGCTGAACTCAGCACAGAATATGACAAACAACACATTTTAACATCCTCACAAAAACCTCTTTATATAAAATAGTTTCTCATACTTCTGCTGTGGCGCTACCCACTGTGTCTCGCACTCACAGCTCTGCATAGCCCATGCCTCCTGCCTGTCCATGTCTGAACAAGCTGTTAGCAGGAGGCTACATTGCTTAACGTTTTCAAAAGAGCCACCCCAGCGACCCCACCAGAGTCTGAGTAAAGTCCCTGGGGCGCAACCTCTCTGCATCATTTGTCACTGAACGTCCGCTGCCCCAGTAAATGCACACATCCAAGGGCACATGCTCTTGGCCATGTGCACCGCCAGTCCTCCCTTGGGGCTGCATCCTCCTCCCCAGCGCGGTGGACCTCCTCACGGTGCCGTTCCCTATTCCGTTTTCTCTTACACCCAGCACACGACACCCAAGGCTCCTGCTTGTGTATGTTGAAGCTTCAGCACGCCTTGACCTACTACGCCGCTGTCGTGCTTTGCTGCCTCTGGCCTCCAGCCACGTGTTCACGAAGCTACACTACATTTTCCTTTATTCCGTCATATTTCCGTCATACTTAATTATGGCATGATCCATTTCCAACCAATAGAATACACTTATTCTTCACCTTTAAAAGTTGATGATCTATGTAAATCAGCTCTGTTCTGACTGGCTGCTCTGATTCAAAATGCAGTCTAGTGGGCTAATCCATTGCAGGCTGAAAAGGCAGATATACATGTTAAAATTAATTGGTTCTTGCAGTATTATAAAAACAGTTCAAAACAGCTGTTTTGCAGTTTTATTCCAAAACTTTTTGGAAAAACAATGTTTAGCAGCTGCATGAAATTCTTTCATTTAAAAACTGACAGCATTTGGTTTCCCATTAAAAAGACCCTTTAATCATATAAATCATGTTGCATGCTTTTGAGAATGGTAGTTGCTATCCTTAAATAAGTTCGATATATATATATATATATGTGTGTGTGTGTGTGTGTGTGTGTGTGTGTGTGTGTGTACATTTAAGGGGAGGAAATAATAACAGCAGCATTTTTTTATTGACTGACAGATTTCTCAAATTCTCAGAAAATGACCCTTTGCTTCAGCTCACTTTGTGTTCATGCTGCACATACACACTACACACTTTGTCATTTCTTTCACTCTTTCAAGTCTCTCTTTCTCTCTCTAACTCACTCATGCACATACACACGCACATACATTCACTCAACTAAATGAGTTCTGAATTGCAGAGTTCAAGCAAGCTCTACAACAGGCTGTAAATATGAGCGAGTTTTATGGTGCTGCATTCTGCTGAGTCATTCATACACAGAGGTCCCTCAGGGCCACAGGCAGAGTGACAGAGTGACAATATTAGGAAATAAAACAGCAGCCCAATGCAGACCTGTCTGACGGGTGAGCAGAGGGAGCTGCGAATAGCTGCACCAATGAAGTGGAAATGGATCTAACTTCATTTGGCTGGACTCATTCAAAATAGAAAAAAATGGATGATGCTAACTCTGCAGTTAGCTGCAGCCTGTACCCAGGATTAACACTGCATGACTCCTCTAGAGACGCTGAGCAGACTTGAGCTTATTAACAGCATCCAGTAAATACACATTTATGCCTTTCGAGTAGAGGTTTCAGGTTGAACTGACCAACAGCAAAAATCTATTTCCGCTTCCTCACAGACCTCTTTATGGAGAATACACTAAGAAGAAACACAGAAAAGTAGTTCTCAAGATGATCCTCAGGGATGGTCCAGATTTTTGCTCCAACCTAATTTGCAACACACAGTTGTCTGTGAGGACTAGTTAGAGAACTACTGACTTAGAAGGTAAGCACATGACAAGAACACACTTAAAAGGGCATTCCAGCCTAAAACTGACATCTAAAATGTTATTCGTCATGATATGCCGTGTTCTGGAGCACACATTTTCATTCCGCAACCTCATTAGTTTGACTGACTTTAGCAATTTTGTATCCATTTTGCATTTTCATCCATCAGTGTTCTCTTACAATACCCAGAATATGTCAGACAAAAATTGGGAACCAGTCCATGGTGATACAGAAGTGCAATGATGTAGATAATATATTTTTGTAAATTTCCTCTCACCCATAAGATATGTCAAGTGAAGGCAGATTTCCTAATCTTTAAACCATTAAATCTCACTCTCCAAACTATTGTTGCACCACTGCAAGAGGCGAGTAGGCAAATTTACAACAGCTGCATGATGGTTCATTTTTTCATTTTGGACCAGTGCCCTTTTAAATATAATTTTCAGTCAAACACCATATTACAGTGAAAGCATCTTAGTTCGGCATCCATATCCCAATGAGTTCTGCAAGGAAGAGAGAATTATCCAAAAGAACAAAAGTTTTGTGGTGATGTATAAGCACATAGTAGCTGCTTATCAGCAATGCAGTGTACTAGGATGTGGCCATGCACATACTGTCACATGCTGGTGCGAGACATAATAATGCCATTCAAGTCTGAGCCTTCAGGCTTGTTGTAGAAAGAGATAGGGTCTGGATAACTGATATAGTAAATGTAAATAACAAGCAAGCTCACACAACAAACGTCACATTTACACCATTTGTCAGACACTCTTATCCAGAGTTGTAGGTCAAGGCAGTGTTAGGAGTCTTGCCCAATGACCTTTATTGCTATAGTGTAGGGTGCTTGCCCAAGCCAGGGACTGAACCCCAGTCTAGAAGGCAGGGGTGTTATCCACTACGCTAAATCAACCACAAATTATACCTTGCAGACACCAACAGTAATTATTTGATCTATGCAATCTATGTATGCTTTTGATTAGGGTCAGTGTGCAAAATACCATTTGGCCCCCCATGAACCTGTTTTTCACACATTGATTGGAATAACAGCAGAATTCTTAATCTCCGTCAAAAGATTAAGATCAGATTGTATCAGAGTGTGAAATCAAGGACCACTAGGCTACATGGCAGTCAGACTTAGTACATGGTTATGTACCATTTCCTTTCACTTCATTAGCAGCCTCTGTTTAACCACTACAGTCTGTGGTCATTCCTTTACCAGCTCACTGGAACAGATTACTGTTTAGAACTGCTTCTGCTTGTTTATACACACTGTACAGTATTGCATTTTTCCATTGTTATTTTGTAGGTTTGCATTTTTGTACTGCTAATATGTTTATTTGCACTGAGTAATACAGTATATCAGTACTTTGTCAATGGCACTAATAAGGCACTAAGAATGTCCTTGTATAGTGAAGCTCACTTTGTGCATATGACAAAAAGAAGTTGAAAGAACTTCAATTGCATTTCACTGTCCAGTACAACCCATGTCTTTCCTTGCTTTTTCAAACAAGACACCCATGAGGATTCAGCAAAACTTTGAATGAAAAAGCTTGACAGGTCATATCATTCTGAATTAAGACATTATGAATGTGCTTTGAGGAAAATGATTAATTGTCACTAGGCAGTTCTCATCTTAAGTTTCCTAAGTTCTCATCTTAGCATTCTGAATGCAGTTGTTCATTACTGGTAATGAGGGATGTTCAGACCCTAAAATAAATTGATTTGCTATTCCGTACTGCTACATGCTTTATTATTAATCAGTAATAATTTCCTGCGCGCCTAGTCCAAGACAGTGAAATTATCACAGACAAGTGGTGATGAACTATGTGATGTAATTTATCAGGACTTGTCATCAGAAATGGTTTTCTGGAAGTGCTGCCGAATCCTTACAATTCAATAGCCTATCCTGTACTAAAATGGCCCATATAACTGATTTTTTTCTCACATTTTTGAAATAAGTTGCTTGATGCATCATGCATCATAAACATGCCCTATATACATTTAGCACATAACGCCATTCTGATTCAGAACATTTTAAAAGTTTCAAAACCTACCAAGCTGTAAGTCGCTTTGGATAAAAGCGTCTGCTAAATGTAATGTAATGTAATGTAATGTAATTTATGCCCCAGCCTGTACTGCTTTTTGAGCACAGTAACAAAACAGCCATTTTTAATAGTAAGAGATAAAGAAAGATTGGAAAACAGCCATGTAAAACAGAACATGACTGATTTTGGTACATAAACCATAAATGTTCATATATAATGACTTAAAGGGAAAAAGTAAAACACAAGAAAAATAAAGATATGGGCCTTTCCAAAAAGATGCATTCAGTAAAAAACAACATACAATGATTTAAACGTTCAACAACAGAAAGCTTAAATTAGCTTCAAATTATAAATTTACAATAGATGTTATTCATACATCACACCTGAAGGTCTAAATGCAGTTAAGAATTATGTATATCAAGTATATTTCAATGTCTGAGCACCCTTTTTGTACTTTTAAAAGGTGGTAATATCTTTTGTCTGGTGCTTTTCCACTGTTCCATCACAGGTTATAGGATTCTTGAACTAATGCGCTTTGATCTGCAAACATTCAGGAAAATATTGTTAAGTCTTTGTTTCTGACTTCTTATTCATGCCTGCATATGTCACCACTTTTTGCTGTCAAGATGTCCAAATCAATGAACCACAGGCCAGAGAGACATCTGTTTAATTCCACATAGACAACTGGAAAAAGTCAACAAAACCAACCTGTAAGTAAAAATAGAAAAGCTTGACTAGACTAAAATTTATGGGTTCTCCTATATGAGACTGTAAGATAAACAAATAAGCCAAAAGTGAGGGCTGTCCAAAAGAAAAGTCCCTTACCTCTTAAACTACTGGAAAAATATGACTTTGGCTTAAGTTATTTGGTTAACTGAATAATGTTGATTTTCAAAATACTCCTTGAGGTGTGTAAATGCGATCAAAAAAGACACTTGTTGAAACTTTCATGAGATGTCAGGTAAACTGCATTTGACTGGCATACAAGCAAGTGTGAATAGTACACAAAATAACAGCAGCCATGCAGCACTGCTGGATAAGACAGAATTCTTTTGAACACCTTGGGCCAATTTTGCAGACCCAGATTAAGCATAAGCCATGACTAATGGAATTTCCAGTGGTGATTTACCATGGTCTCTGCAATATAGTTGCATATACAATACAATATAGTGCAATATACAATACACCTACCAAAAAGGCGCACTTTGTAGCAAAGAAGCCATACTTAATACTGATTACCTATGTAGTAGGTGTACATGATAAAATGGCCAGGGAGTGTAGGTAAAATGTATGTGTACCTAATAAACTGGCAACCAATGTACTTCAAATACAAATCGCACTGTCTAGGAACACAATGAGAAAACATTGCCATGCATGCATAAATTGCATAAACATATAGTGCATTTTTACTGCAATTACACATCAGATTACATGTAGCACAATGTAAAAAGTTCGTGAACTTGTTTAAGAGACAATAGTAGAGAAGGTGAGAAATAGACGGTGAAGATGTTTTGCTTGAGGGAGACACTAAGATATAACTCCTCATCTCACTGCACATAAATCATGCTCCTAAGGAGGCAGGAAAAGAGAAAAAGAAGTGTGCTGGCTCAGCATCCGACCAATGGGACCAAATAAAGCACAGAGCCTATGCTGTCTTAATGCTAAGCCTAACTGCATCTGTACTCTGCATCCATCCATCCATCCATTTTCTATGCCGCTTCTCCGTCAGGGTCGCGGGCTGTACTCTGCATATGTAAGAAAATTCAAATGGTCAATAGCCATGCGCCACTAAAAATGGGGGAAACACAGCCCAGTGTTGTGATAAATTTGCTGAAATTACAACAAAAGTGAGTGATTTCTACAAATTTCATTCACATAAAGTCATAGACAATACTATGTCCTCTATTCTGCCCCATTCCTAAACTCCTTATTTGCTGTGAATTCTCTCAGATTTGCTATCATGAGGCAGTAAAACACTCCAAGTCAATAGTCTGTTGAACACAACATAAAGTGGTAGCTGTTCAGATTTTGACCTTTGTCATATACGTGTAGAGTAGGCTATGGAGTATAAAGCCATCAGTGAATTACTTGAGAGCCTATAAAAGTCTCTTAAGCATTTAAAACAAAAAACTTGAAGGGAAATGTGTGTGTATGCATTTTACAGAGTCAGAATGCTTCACTGAGACACTTTAACAGTGTATTTAAGAAACATGGCTTTATAAGAAAAATTTCAAGAAAAACTTCATCTAATTAAATGTCTTGCTTTTAATGGAGGTGAACTGGGCCAGGATATGGAATGCAGTTCAGCATGATTCCATTCCATCGTGTTAACATCTTTACTTCACTCAAGTCTACTGGTGTCATGGCGCCCACTGGACATTCAACACGAGACTGAGTAGCACACAGAACTATAGCACGAAATTTTAAAGTCAAGCCATCAGTGACAGGTTTACTAAAATATATGTTATATTCAAATATGTCTTTTTCTGAACTAAAATTGATTGTTCAATCATATATTGCTAAATCATAGCAAGCCTTCCTCAAATGATGAGAAGCTCTAGTAAGCAATTAGCTCCTTTTATGCTGTCTTTGCTTTTTAAAGAATAGATAAAGATTAAACAAAGCGAGACAAAAATACAAACACATTTACATATAACTCCAAAGAGCTCAGTAAAAAAATCACCTGAAATATAACTGAAAACTCAATGAGGCAGATCTAGTATGGATTTGACTGAAGTAGTTAAACCAGCAGATAGATAGGTAGGTAGGTAAGTAGGCAGGCAGGTAGGTAGATAGATAGATAGATAGATAGATAGATAGATAGATAGATAGATAGATAGATAGATAGATAGATTCATACATACATTTTACATATGTACAGAAAGACACAAGGACAAAACAACATTCAGATGGCTAGACAGACACCCAGACAGACTGACAGACAGTCCGCAGAGGCTAACAGGTAGACCAGAAAGATAATCAGTCAGACAGACTGGCGAACTGGATATAAAATACTCTATAACATGTATAATAAAGTTAAATTGACAGCACGTAAATAACTGAATAGAGACAATAATCATGATTCAACATTTCAGGCTTGTTCAACATGCTCCTGACTTGTCTCACATGTAAATATAAATTCAAATTATCACCGTTTCGTGGTTGCCTTTGGTTCAGAACAACGACTTCGTCATTAATGGAGAGAGAGAGAGAGAGAGAGAGAGAGAGAGAGAGAGAGATTATCGATGGGTATCCCACCGCAGACACACGCACTCAGCCACCCTCACGGTGAGCTGCTGTAATAGAACACTCTGCAGTGTTTTCCAGTGGAAAAGGGGGGATCACGGCTCGAGCTGCCAAAGCCACCACAGGACCCCTCAACAGCACAATGATGAACAAGCTCTCTAGAGACAGCAACAGAAAGCCATGCACTAATACGTGGTATCATTAGTGGACTTTATTTGTAGACTACATTTAGAGACAACTGCCCCATCACCTGGTTCGTGACCCATGCATGAGACTTATAAGGAACTCAGAAGCAGTCTGATCTACGCATGCATCCTCGTTAGGCTGTACTTTTCCCTCCTTACGCCTCATGTGCACCAGAGTGTGTTTGCAGCAGGTGCGATTTCCCCCCGCGTCCCAACACCTTGACTCAAGACAGAAAGGTGGGGGGCAATGTCTCTTTCCTCGTTTTCCTACTGCTCTTCCCTTCCCTCATCCCATCTTCCCCGACTTTTTCATTTCGCTACCCCCTCCTTACCTTGCGCTTCTTGTCCCGCGAGCGGCTCCTCCTCTTCGCCCTCTCCTCCTCCTTCTTCTCCTCCTTCTCTTTCCTCTCCTGCTCCGCTTGAGCCTCTAAATCCTTGTTCTTGCGCAGGTGTTTCGCGGCTTGTGCCATGGCGCCGCCGTTTTGGCCAGCTCGTGTTTGCCCTTGCTACTAATGGGAAAGGCTCGGCGGAGTGCTGGGTCTAATGCTGGTGAAGGGTTTTTTTTGCCACCCGAGAGCGCAGCAGCGTCGCTTTTACGCAGCGGCAGAATGAGCCTGCTCACCCTCCTCCTCCTCTCTCTCTCTCTCTCTCTCTCTCTCTCTCTCTCTCTCTCTCCCTCTCGTGCTCTTCTGCAAGCCTCGCTGCAGGGATTTCTCAGGCAGGCAGACCCACGAGTAACGATGTCCAACTCGTGAACGAATCGATTCTTTTGAACCCTCGAACCGTTTTAAACACCTACACAACATATACGTTCGTGTCGTATAGTGTATATTATCACAATACAATAGTACATAGTAAAATACGAGCAACCTCACTGAATCCTCTGAGGTTTTCTCTCACGTTGCGCGTTTCTGAACGGACGTTCGGATCGCACAGTTCAGAGGAACCGGCTCCCTAAACTGAATCGACCTAGCCTTTACTATCCACGAGCCGTGTAGTGAGCGGACTGATGCCGCAGCACCGCCAGCCTCTCTCCCTCCTCTCTCTTGTCTCTTTTGGTATTGCGCAAAGAATCAACGGTCGATGTAAAGACACGAGACAAGCAATGCAGGCTTTCCGCCGCGCGCTGTTTCTCACTTTGCCGCCGTTTTCCAGAACTGCCAATGTGCGCGTGACAGTTCAATGGGATGAAAACATTAAGATACTCCCTAAGAATGCTAATGCTGAATGCTGTCGGTAAACAATGGGATGCGTAACGGTCATTGACCGGCTAGTGAAACTCAGTGTTATTATCCGTCTCATAAGATCTTTTGGGGAGGTCAGTTCACACTGCTTGTTATGCTTGGATGCAGTAGGCAGTTTTCTGAGCCAGGGGAAGGAGTAGTGCCTCATTCCATCCTACTGTACTGCTCCATTCTCCTCACCCCAGACGCAGTGATCAGGACCCATGAGGTCTGTTAATGTGGCATGTATATAGTAGGGTTCATATCACTGATTCTGGAATGGAGGATGAGACGCAGTAAGGATGCTGTGTGTTAGTGTTTGTTGGTGTGGGGTAGAATGTTGCGTGTGTCTGTGTCTGTCCTGCAGACATGGAAATGGGCAGGAGTGGAGGAAATGACTGGGGGGTTCTGACAAGGGCGGGTAAAATGGCAAAAATATACTTAATATACTAACACATTTTAGTAGTAGTGCAATGTTTTAGAAAGCTTTGAAAAATTAAAAGTTGTTTTGTCTTTATTTGTCTATAAAAATTAACAATTTAAATGGAACACGAGGAGACGTCAACAACTGGTAATAAATAAATAAATAAATAAATAAATAAATAAATAAATAAATGCATAGTGGGCTGACATCCAGTCAGCTACTATGCAGTTTTTTGCTGTTAGTATGCACTTGTTTCTGAGAAGATCAGAACGTAATTTATCTTGATAATGTTAGCACATCATCTCATTGCCTGCCACTGTGTCTAACAGGCTTAACTCTTACTCTCTCATTTTCTTTCTCTCATGTCTCTTTCTCCCTCTCCTTCTTCCACATTCTCTTTCTCTGTCTGTCTCTCGCCTGCTTCTGCCTCCATTGGGTTCCTTCAGGACAGCCAAGAAAGAGGCAGCTTCTTCTGTTTTCCATCTCTGGCTGAGTCCACTGTGTGTATGAAGCAGATAGAGCCTGCTCTTCTTCTGTCTTATTGCTACGTATGTCTCCAGGGCTCTCTCTGTCTCTCTGTGTTTCACTCTCCTCCCTCTGCAATGCTGCTGATGCGGGCAAAAACACTTTAACAGCTCTCTCTCTCCCTTTCTCTCTCCCTTTCTCTCCCTTGCTCTCTCTTACTCAGTCTGTTCGCAGTTTTAGAAACAGACGATAAGGGAGCTGAACTAAAGGAAAAACAAAAGGAGTGTAAATGATGAATGGAAAAATGCACCAGAATGAGTGTGTTCAAAAGCATCCCAGGAAATAGGCCTTGAATGTGCTTGATTCACTAATGGTAATGTTGTGTGGGTATTAAGCATGTCATGCACTACAGCTTCTAAAAATATGAAAAAAAAGCCTGGAAAAAACATAATTTATTTACCCCTGTAGATGTAAATACTTTCATGTGAAATACTATTTGCATTAGTAAGTGAAGTTGTAATCTTTCACCACAAATGGCCACTACAGACATTCAGAGCATCCTTTATGTGTGTTGTTTTGAATATAGGAATTGCAACAATCTTTAAAGCAATTATAATTATAATAGGCCAGACAGTGCCCCTGAGAGAGACAGGTTTGTGTGCATGTTCATGGCCAGCATTGCATTGACTGTACTTAAAATGCCCATGTTATAGCCGCTAGCATCTGTTTCAGTTTCCATATTTCTCACTGCATCAGTTGAGGCAGGCCATTGCATAGCATGTCAATGTTTACTGTCAAGGAGAAAAGCAGTGTGAATAGTCATTGATCATTTTTAACGGACAAGGTTGTTGATCATAATGGGCAAGGTTGTTGCATCCATAGAACTCAAGTGGCATTCTTTAGCTTAATGTAAACTTAAAGGAACAACACAGTCTGACAAACTCTGACATTAAAGGTATTATATATTCTGCCCTGAGGTCCACTTGTGATAGTTTTATGGCTTATGTACCAAATACAGACATAATTCATTTTTACATTATCATTTTCCAGCCTGTTTCTACCCATCAGAAATTGACTGATATGTAAATGACCTTTGTATAGTGCCTTGTTGAAAAACCAATCTGGGCTGCAATGCATCTAATTATAACTTCAGTATGAACGGGCAGGGCGAAACTGCAATTGGCCTGAATAGGTGGAGATATGCAAATGTGTTGATTTGCATGAAATGTCAAAAACAGTGAATACATAACAGGCTGTTTTTGCAGCTTAGTTTTTATAAATGCCCTAGGGAGTGAATGTTAAGTATTGAAACTTTAACATCAAACTCTTTTCAGGTTTTTCTAGAATATCTGCATCCTGAGACAGCATGCAGATTAGCAAACTGGTTAGCAAACCGATCAGCAAAATATACGTGAGATTAAGTAAAAACATTCTATATAGCATGGTTTATAAAAAAACAAAAACATTGACATTTATGGATGTTTGTTCCAAAAAGACCATTAAGCTTGATGTTTTCCTTTTACATTTCTTATACTTACGCATTTTACAAGATAAAAAATCAATTCTTAGTCGACTTGATCCGTCAGTTTGTCTCTTGGTTACATACTTATCAGGCTAGTTTGAACCTCTACTTAATTAGGTTAAAGAGTTTGTTACAGTCTAGTGCCTATATACTAATCCTTTGTCATAAAAAGGTCACATACATTTGGCTCTGCATTGTTAAATACGATTTCTATTCTCTATTTTTGTTTGCCAATAAAAAAAGAAGTTCAATTATGTTTTATTCATACGACACTTTTTTCAACAGATAATGTTCTAAAGCAAATTTATATAAATCTGTGTCCGGACCCCTACTGAGCTTCGTCAAGGATGACAGTGACAGGAAAAACAAGACTCAAAACAGGAACTTAGCTTTCTCTGGTCAGAGTTATGATTCAGGTTTACAAGGAAAATTTAATAGAAGCACTGGGATGATACAAAGCAAAGATATGAAATAATCCACTGGCAAATGTTAAAGAAATATTTTGACAACAAACCACAAACCAATAATAAACCAAATATACACAAATGTTCTCTTAACCAAACTATAGTCAGTCAGCTAAAACAATTCTGTTGTGCAAACTTTGCTTTTTTGCTTTTTTCCTCTAGAGATGCAAAGGTTAATGTTATGCAGTTAACAGATCAATTAAGCTTATAACTAATCAATTAACCACAAAGGGAGGATGGTGAAAGTGGTCGGGAAACCATCACAATGAAAACGACAAGTGGTGGAATGGTTGGTGAGCTGGTGTTGTGGAGAGATAGGACACTGTGCCAGACGGCACTGCATGCCTGGACTGGCAGATGCCAGCTGGGAGTTTTAGAGGTGGCCGTGGGCAATAGGTCAAGTGCAGCATGGACAGTAGACAGCTCATTGTGCTCACTACCATCAAACAGCTGGAAGGCTCAGGTCAGTCACCAGCAGCAGAGGCAGGGCCTCAGGTAGCGGATAGAGTGGAAGGAGGTCATGTGGGGTGCCATCGTTGCTACCATTGCTCCCAGGTGCATAGGACTATACACAGTGCTTAGCAGCAAGGGCACAGGCCCGGGCGAAGACAGGAGGTGCTTGCCACCAAGGAGCAAACGTCCCGCGTTGTTTGTGCTGACCAGGCCTTTGCACGCACCCAAGGACTTGGCAATGGCAGGTGAGTCACTGGGACGGTTGACTTTTTTAAGGGGAGCTATGTAATAACCTGATACTGAATTGCGCTCCTAGGAACTCAAGATACACTGTCCTAGAGTTTAATAAAGAACACTTCTCATGGTGGATTCCTGGCCTCCCCTGTGTCTCTACACCAACATTCTACACCAATACAGTATAATTCTATAAAATTGGACAGGCATGCTCTGTAGCCAAAAGGCCACTGGCTGTCTTGAAGGCTAATTTTTTCAGAAAACATTTTTCAGATTTTTATAGAATTCTGTGTCTAGACAAATAACAAGTATTCTTGATTTAGTATGTAGTTTTCACAATGACCATTGTTTGCTAACTTGTAGGGAATAAGCTTCTTACTTATTAGCTGTCCAAGTTAGAAATACCAACATAAGCCAGCATGTGTTTTAGATACTGTGTTTTAGGTGCTGGCATGATGGTTGACCAGCTAAACAAGCACCAGACCAGAATAAACCAGCAAAAACAATTAAGATTTTTCTGATCTGTGCTGTTTCTTTCTGCAGGGATATTAGCTTTGTGTCTTTAATGCAAAACTAAAGAAGCAAACTTGCAACATCAAATACTGGCTAACCAACTTAAGCATTGAATTTTATTGCTCGCCTACTTTATAAGCCTGACAAATTCATGATTCTGCAATCATTACTTGGTTTACTTATGGCATATGAATGAAGACAAATGATTGACTGTAATCATGTTGTTGCACAATGTACTAACAGCATAGGAGCTGGGAGACTGGAGTGAGTATTGCTGATTGTTTGCAAACGTGGGGGTCCAAACAATGCAATAATGACATGATGTAATTATTAGAGCGTCCCTGCTAGAAAAATGAGCACAAAGACCAGCATGGCACCAGCAAAACCAGCATGTGTTCTGTTTTGAGTGCTGGTATGCAGGATGACCAGCTAAACAAGCAACAACCAGCATAAAAAACAGCATGGACTTCATTGTGGTCTGTTTTTTTTTTCAGCACGGGATGCTTGTCTCCACTATGTGCATTGTCATACAGTTTTGCACTGTAATATAATGATGTCACAATTCATTATTACACCCCTTGTAATTTAATATTGATGTAAAATAGGAACTTTTGTGGGTTAAACGTACAAGTGCAGCGTCTGATGTGAATGCTGATTACAGCCCTTCCCTAATTCATCTGAACTGCCAAGTGGCAGATTTGGAAAATGAACAAACTATTCCATGCTAATTCGTCTTTTCTCCAGCAGGTAAGAAAAGCCTGCGGGGCCATTCTCATTATATGAGCTAATTTAGTCCTGCGCTCCACAAGAGAAGGACCAAATGAGCTTTGCTGTTAGAGCTTATTTTTGGAATAAATACTCGATTCCCTGTCACACTCATAATGTCATCATATAACACTGTTTTTTACTCACACAGTGCATACAGCGTAATTCCAAACAAGTTCCACATATGCTATCAGTTGTAAGGCCGGTTGTAGCCAAGTTTTCGGCTTAAGGTTTATTTTTTGTGTTTCAAATTATTACAAAAGAAATCAAGTTACTGCATTTACTATCCTCTCTTTCCAGTTAGTACTGAAGAATTGTGACTGAACATTTAAGGATCTGAAAATATAAGTAAACCTTGTGTGAATCACTGCAAGAAAGGTATTGCAGTTTGCATGAGACAGCATAAAATAATAATAAGCTTAATCAGTGATGATGGAAGTCACCATGCTTCAGTAGTTGGTTGGCCTAAATCTGACCTAGCACATCCTCATAGTGCCATCTACTGTGTCCATGTTGTAGAAATGTGGAATTTTTGCTGTCAAGGGCTTTCACAAAGAGAAATACTAGGATCATAGCATTTCATTTCAGTTTATTTTTTTTGTGTTTTTATGGACTAACAAAATTAAATGCTGTTGTTTTTGCTGCTGCTGCCGTTGTTTCTGTACTTGCATGAATAAAAGTACATTAAATGGACAAAAGTATGTGGACACCTGACCATCACACCCATATGAGCTTGCTAGCCATCTCATTGTAATACCATGAATATAAACATTCAGTTTCTCTACATTTTTATGGCTATAACAACCTCTAATCTTTGGGCTAAGCTTTCCGAAGTTTTCTATCTGTGGGAATTTTGCCCATTCAGTCAAAAAAAGCATTTGTGATAACGAGAAGGCCCAGCTCACAACCGACATTTCAGTTCACCCCAAAGATGTTCAGTGGGGTTGAGGTCAGGGTTCTGCACCTCGCTTTGGGCACAGTGGCACAATCACGCTGGAACAGAAACATTATTCTCCACCAAAATGTACTGTTGGCACTATACAGTAGTGTTCTACTGCATCTGCCAAACCCGGATTTAGCCATCAAACTGTGATTCACCAGATCTAACAGGGCAGAAATTTCGTGAATTGACCTGTGACACTCATTGACAGTGCAATGTTTAAAGTCTGAGCACTTCAGTATGACCCATTCTGCCATTGTTTGTCTATGGAGACTGCATAGCTATATACTTGATTTTATACATCAATGGGTGTTGATGAAACAGTCAATAATTAGGTGTGGTGTTCCCATGCTTTTGCCCACATAGTGTTGCTGACCTGAGAAAAAGAAATGTAATTACATCTTTTGGCCAGTAGATGGGTTCCTAACAGCAGTAAACAGCAGCTCTGGGATTTATTTATTTATTTATTTATTTTGGCTGGATTTTTAGCAGAGTCTGTATCTAACTTTGGTTGAATTATGTCACAACACATGAGCTATAGTATGACTATAGATTTAAGTTACATTCTTAAAAAATATGGTTCTTCCAAGGGTTATTTAGCAAAGAAAATGGTTCTATACAGAACCATGAGAACACAAAGAACCTTTTGCAAGATTAGAGTTCTTTGCGTCATGAAAGAGTTCTTCAGATTGATGGAAATGTGCATAAAAGTGTCAAAGGTGGTACTATACATAATTTTATTGAAAAAGGTTCTATATAGCACCGACAGGGTTCTTTCATTGTTACAAGCTTGACATCATAACAATAGAAGAAGCCTTTTGGGTGCTATATATAACCCTCTTCAAAAAGGTTATGTAGAGAAGCATCTATAGCACATTCTCCATCAGTCTGAAGAACCATTTCATGATGCAAAGAACCCTTTAACCATACAAAAGATTTCAGCTTGAGTTAGTGAGATTTATATGTTACATATTATACTTATAGATAGATGAATAATAATCTTCCGGAGACTTTTGAGTAAAATCAAGTGATATTATTGGCTAATAAACCTTCGCCAAGATCAAAAAACAGGCACCTGCTAGTGGGTTTGCCTTTGACAAAAATGTGTTCACTTTGAAAGAATATGCCTGGAAGTTTGCCCAACAGGCTATACTTTTAAAGTATAGTACTTTTACTTCCAGCTTAAAACATAACAGTTTGTTTCCAGTGTGTTTATTTCAATAGATATCACTCACTATTAGCTTACATAATATGTCTGAGTGCTAATAAACTCATAAACGTTAGTGGCTATTAATATGCTTATATTAATAAACTTATATGCCCTAATATATTTGATGCTTGATTGCATCACAAATTCTTTGTTTATAGCCCTGGGGAGAGGGTGTGCAGCGGTTGATGAGTTTGTACTTCAATAGATATTTTAAGTATAGAAATTTGACCTCGGGAAAAAAAAAAAAAACTGAACTCTAAATAAATCCCACTGAAGCAAGGGAAGTAAAACCCTATTAATACTCATGATATCAGAAGAAACATTGGATGAGCAAGGGTCTGTTGATTTGCAGGTTTGTGCACTTCTGAGTTCATGATACTATGAGCCTTTGATGTCTCCACCTTTGTGCTTTAAAGTAGCCTTAATGGAGTCTGGATGGAACTCTGGATAAAATGGTTTTCTTCACACAAAGAGTTAGCATGAGTTTGACGTTGAGTTTAAAGTGTTTTTCTCTGAAATACATCAGTTTGTTGAATATTTTATGAAGTGACATAAAAAACATCATTAAAATGGACCTTTGGTTAAAAGTGTCCAAGTACTTTTGGAGGCCACTGAGGTGTATCAAAGCTTTTGATCAAATCTGTTTAACGATGTCATGTCAGTACAGCAGGGGGCAGTATTATTATTCACCTGTTCTAACCATAGTGCAGAATGGGAGACTACATGAGTACTTTACTCCTGTACTTACAACATGCAATATAATGGCATTGTTTAAGATATACAAGCAAAGAACTGACAAATAAATGTGACAATGCTTTCAGCTTCCAGATCTATTACCTTGATTTACTTAATAAAATGCAATAAAACTCAATAAAACTTAATGAAATTTAATAAAAATATCTAAATCTTTTCAAAACTTGAAAATGATTATTTTTAACTGAAACAGTGCTGTTCAATGACTACTTCTTATATTCATTCCTGAAGCACTGAAGCATTTTGGCACTTAAGCCAAAATGTTGATCTAGAAATAATCTAAGAACAAATTGGCCTTGGATGTGAATACTGTGAATTCCAACAGAGGTAAACAGAATGAAGAAGCATTAGATTGATGAGCCTCCACCATGCTTGCATGTATAAATCCTCACAAGTACACAGACATCAGCAGAGGCAGCAGGTGCTCCTTCTTGGGCTTTAATTACATGATCTCTGATTCATCTAATTGATATGCTAATGAGGGTGTAATTAATGCATGAGAGAAAACATCCGCACCCCTATTAATTAATGGATTTATTTGATCATATATGTCCTGCATATTTAATTACAGACTACACTCAGAAGTAGACTTGATAATGTTTTTAAATAGATTTAAACAGTGTTTGGGGCTTTAACTCACAAGATAACTCACAAGATTAATTCACATGGATATAGTTTAAAACTACAAAATGCTGTTTTAATCATTTGTTTTACTCCATATCAGAGTTACTGGGTGACTGGATTGCCTTTCAGAAGCAGAAAAACATGGTCAAATACGAATGTGGCCCAGAAGGGGGTCCTTTAAGCAGGCTGTAGAAGGAACAATGCATAACTGTGTTCATTTTAATTTTTCTGAACATATTCAGATGTTTACTATATGTTCAATTTGTTTTCTTTTTTTGGATTGAGGTCAGATGAACTCATATCATTTGTCCACCCTTTCTGTTCTGTTTAAGCTTTGTCCTTTGTGGCTGTCCCTGCTGAACAATCAAGTTATTGCAGTTTAGTCTGAGTTGGAAGTTTTATTCTGCTTTTGACTTCAGCTTGAAGCGTGCACAAAGTTTTCCAAATATTCTAAAACTTATAGATGGTCACTGAAAAGTACAATATGGCCATACATGCTCATGTGGATAACTGGAACTGTGTGATTCTATACGCTCATTTTCAAGCCAGCTTTAAAAACAATTAGTGATCTTTCCTCCATGATTGACTTGCTTCGGGTGGTAACTAGGACCACTCCAGAAATGTTGTTCTGCATGTGCACATGTTTGTATAAAGTACCTAGTCATAGGTGAGTACAGGTAAATGTACTTTTATGAAAAATAGCTTAAGTAAAAGGTGAAGTAACCCAAGAGGGAATTGCTACAGTACAAGATACTGACATTACATCTCTCTCTCTCTCTGTATATATATATATATATATATATATATATATATATATATATATATATATATGAATGATCTTCTCTGTGACAATAACTACACACCCTCTATTATACAAACAATTAATGTGTATTTGATTCATTTAACAGATAAAAAAAATAACATAAAATGTTATGGCTCACACACTGTATTTTTATATTGTGCGCTAAAGTGTGAAGAAGTTTGCTCCTTGTAGAGGTTGGTTTAACTTATCTTCACTTAATAAATCAACAAAGCATGTGATTTAACCAGGGATGTTCAAACTATTGCATATGACTGTGCATTCCAGATTTAAAAAATGAGCGTTAGACTAAATCACAGAATACCACACTGTACAAGGTGATCATTTTGAATGTTCCTGACACCTGATTTAAATATGCCCTTATACTCTTCAGATTAAAAACAGTGCCAGGATTGTGTCCTATTCATGTTCTCACATAAAGCAAATCTGGCCAATTAATGCACCCTGTGAAAGGGGAAGCTGACTGATTTGACCCCAGTTGGGTTTGTTGTTGGGCCAAATTGATCTCTATTAGTTCACACTAAGGGCCACTAATCCAGCCTGGCAGAAAGCAGGGAGGAGCGTTCAACTTTTTTCTCCACAATGAAGCTGAAATTTTGCCTTGATCTCACCATTCTATCTACAGCAACCACTAAAATTCCCAAAAGTATGAAACAACACTTCCACAATTAAGATAAAATAAGTATAAAAAGTTAATAATTAAAGAACGTAACACATATTGCTTTTTCAGGAAAAAAAAAAGTCTTGGTTTAAAGAGAGTCAATTGTATGACCAAGATTATTTGTGCAAATGATTTCAACAGTGCTCTGTTTTATTAACTGTCTTGTATTATTGTCATATGTGGGTAGAGTAGCCTAATACACAACTCATGCTCAATACAAATGCCAAACTCCAGTTAAAATAAAGAAGCACAGTGGAACCTGTACTGCTGCTGCTGCACAGACTTAAACTATTTCATTATAATCATTGCTTCACCTATTTTCCCCCTTTTCTGTATTTTAATATTTTATGCTAAAAATCTTATACTCTGGTCATCTTACTCTTGTGTTACTGTTTTACTCTCCAGTGTTCACCACAGAAGGGTTGGTTCCAATTTTGAGTCTTGGGTTCTTCTCAAGGTTTCTTCCTCTTGCTTTTAGGGAGTTTTTCCTTTCAAATGTTGCCATTGTGATCAAAACTGCACAGTCCATCTCAGGAGCAGCCTTCCCCTCACTATAGGACATTTATCACACCAGGGTCATCAGGAGGGCCCACAACATAATCAGGGACAGTACACACCCCTAGCACAGACTCTTCTGCATGAAGGTAGGAGTGTGAAGTCCAGGACTACAAGACTGATGAACAGTTTCTATTCACAGGCCATCAAGCTTGTGGACACCTCACTCACTACCTCTTCCCCACTTCCATTCTGAATCGGTTTAACTTTGGCCAACCTTTCACTCAATAACTGCACCTTACATACACTGTACTGCTGCTGTCTGAATACTACTGTTTACATCTATTATTGGTACATATGCACATGTAACTTTAATTTTTCTTTCAACTTTGCCTATAAAACTGTATTTTTTACTTTTTTACTATTTAGTGTTATTCTTATATTTTCTATTTTTTTAATGAGTATATTAAGATTAATCCTTCGCCCAATGACTGCAGGGATAGGCTCCAGCAATTGGCTTGATCATGGGGGCTCAGACCCATATTTTTCTGTAAAGCTGCTTTGCGACAATGCCTGTTCCAGGGTGCTGTCGTCCAAGATGCAAGATACTTTATTGACATTTGCTCAGAATACAAGGAAATTGGGCAGCAATCCCCACGGTGCATAAACAAAAAGAGCTTAAACTTGAATTAAACAAAAATATAAGCTATTATAAAACATAAAATGCAAGAAATATGGAAATGTGGATACATGGAGGATAAAAGTGCTTAATATTGGAAAGATTTTCATTTATTTAATATCTAAGGAGTAAGCAGTGACTGTTTTTGGATAATTTAAACTTTGTGCACATAGCAATGTCAGTGCAGCAATGTCAGTAATGTTATTATCTAACCCTTTATACTTATATCATACTTACATATGCCATGCCGTGCCATGCCCCAGCTGCCACCACCTGCCTTGGACGAGCTGCCCACCCTACGCTGATGTTCTCATAGACTCCTAGTTATTCCTAATACCAGTATTACTGCTATTAATATTAGTAATATAATCACTTGTAAGTAGTTTGACCAGAGGAGGATGGGTCCCCCCTGGTGAGCCTGGTTCCTCCCAAGGTTTCTTCTTCAGTTCTGAGGGAGTTTTTCCTTGCCATTGTTGCCCCTGGCTTGCCCACCAGGGGGTTTCTGTACATTCTTACAATCCTGTTGAAACTTTGTCTTTTCCGAAATTCTGTAAAGCTGCTTTGTGACAACATCCGTTGTAAAAAGCGCTATACAAATAAATTTGATTTGATTTGATGATTACATGTGCAATAATAAATGCTAGAAAATAAATGCCATCTGAATCATTTATACAAATAATCATTTTGAATCATTCATTATATTTTATTAGTGATGATTCAGATTTTTTTTTTGTGATGGCCTTGTAGCGTCTGTGTGAGGGTAACAGGTCATACAGATGATGACCAGGATGACATGGGTCTTTCAGTATGTTAAACCTCCTCCAAGGAGGGCAGCAAGCAGCCAATGATCTTCTGGGCTTTGCTAATGACTCCATCTGAAGGGCTCTTCTGTCCACTACTGAGCTGCTGGTGTACCATGTATGTGGAGATGCAATATGTAGGCATGCTTTTAATTGAGAAGTAGTAAGCTTCTCTTGCAGGATTCCTAGAAAGTAGAGTAGAGTTGCTGTTGTGCCTTTTAAATTAATGCGTTGGTGTTGGTGGTCCAGGAGAGATCTTTAGAAATGTGCTGAAATCATGTAACCTTTCCACATAATCCCCGTTGATATAATATGGGCTAGGTTTTGCTGGGTTCTTTAGATTTTGAGCAGTTCAGTGTGAGATTACTCTCTGAACACCACAGAGCCAGTCCTCTCGTCTCCTCCAGAGATAAGTCTAATTATGGTTGTGTGGTCAGTGAATTTGACTATAGTGTTGGAAGTGTACCAGTGCTGAATGTGATGGTGGTGGAGAGGTGAGGGCCAAGTCTAAAGGTCTGGTTGCGGTTGGACAGGAAGTCCTTGATTCAGTTGCTGATGGTTTGGAAAGGTCCTACATTAGTGATCTTAGTGACCAGTGCTGTATGACCAGTGGTACCGACGGCATCTACAGACCTGTTTACCCTGTAGAACTGGTATAGGCTGGGTTTGATGTGCTGCTTTCTTGAATAATGGTGGCAGATTTCAGACAAGGTGGGATGGTGGATTTAGATAAGGATAGATTGGAGATTCTTGTGAAGACTATGGAGAGCTGGTGCGCACATTCCTTCAATACCCTTCCTGTTACATCAGGGCCAGCAGCCTTCCTTGGGTTCACAGTTTTGAGGTTGTAAAAAGCATTATATAAACAACCTTTGACTTGATTTGAACCTCTCAATAAATCCTGAATCTTTCTGCACAGGAAATGATGTTTGAGAGGTATGTCAAGCGTTACAGATGCTGTTGCCAACATTACCACAAAAATTACCGCAATAAAGGACCTGTTTAATGACAAAAAAGAATGTCAATGACTAAAATGTGCCTGTGTACAAATAGAATCATTTCCTTATAAACATACTTGAGTAGAAGTAAAAGCATAATGTTTTGAAAATCCTTCAAAAAGCACATCTGAGAGAAAAACTGATTACTACCCATGGATTACTCCTGTTTTATGCCATTTTAAGATTCTCTTATGTCACTTTAAGATTCTCTTTTCTCTACATGCCCAGGGACTACAGTCATTAATGAAATGTTCAGATTTGTCTGTGTAAATATGAACCAAATGTAGTCTAGATTTGACTCTATGCCTTTTATATTGAACAAATTCTAGTACTGGCTTGTAGATACGGATGTTTACATTTATGACAGAAACAGTGGACTCTTCTATAAAAATGTTATCAGTGACTAAATATTGACTTTAGAATCACTAACTAATGCTACCTGCTTGTGTCATATACAACTTTTATTTTGGTTAAATTATGTTATTTTTGTGAACAGCCTTGTGAAGTCTCCTCTGGGTTAATGAATGCATGGCACTAAACCATTAATAATAATAGTAATAATAATAAAAAGGTTTAGGATTCTGTAAACTGTGGAACTGTAAGGGCAGTATAAGGTAAATAAGTAAGTAAAGTAAAAACCTTTTGTAGTCCCATATATTAATTTAGAATTACCATTATTAAAATAAATAGCTCCAAAATTGACAGGTTTAAAAAACGAAATGCCACACCATTAGCAAAAAAGGGCTACTGTATAGTGTCTAAAAGCTTCTATGATTTTTGACAACAGTGGAATTTTTCTTGAGCTGTGTAGGACCACTTTTAAAAGATTAAAAAAAGAACCATATACAACAAATTTTCCATCAGAGAGAAGAAATATTAAACAATTCAAAGAACAGTTTAACCAGATCTAAACAGTTTTATGAATTCACAGTTCTATATATAACGATAGCCCTTTCTACAGAACAGCAGAGGTTTGAAATTAGTCAATCAAATCAATCTAAATCAATATTATTTGGCCTGCTGGCTTCATTTGGAGTAGAGTGAAAATGCTTGGAGAGTTAATCCAGTGTTTACTGTTAAGATGATAATATAAGCTGTATGCTACGTATATCACAACGTGTGATACAGTAATTTTACATTCTTTCTCCCCGCCAAATAGATTCAATATTGGGCCTATTAGTCATGTTAAGAATTTTTTCTATTTCTAAATGAGCCTTTAGGCTATTGATCATAAAAAATGCTTCATATATGTGACCATCAGGTCCCTGGTACAAACACACACACACACACACACACACACACACACACACGCACAGCATCTGACGCAGTGAGCAGAGCTAATAACATTACATCAAGCCAGGCGCTATTAAGTTGGTTAAGTGAGAAAGCCCTTGCATAACGCAATGCAGACTGGGGGCTAGTCAGTAGCCTCAGAGTGATTGATGGTCTAACAGAAGCCAGGTCAATTAGCTGGTGGCTTTTCCTCCATTCGTACTGTTGGGGGGCTGGGAGGCGGTCCCGCTGCTGCTGCTGTCAAACAGTACGCCTTTAATTTATCACCCACCCAATAGCATCCTGATCTTAGCAAAGACTTCAGGTTAAAATGATTTGTTGTTTAAAAATGTAAAGGTGTAACTGTAAGTTATAGATCAGGAACAAAGACTAAGCCATTTTGAAGTGTTTTACAGCCCTAAGAGGATATATGGAGGATAAAAGTGTTTAATATTGGAAAGATTTTAATTTATTTAATATCTAAGGAGTAAGCAGTGACTGTTTTTTGGATAATTTAAACTTTGTGCATGTAAGATTAATTAGGAATTAAATGTTAAAATAAAAAATGTCATAATGTCATATAGCAAAGTAATAATGTCAGTGCAGCAATGTCAGTAATGTTATTATCTAACCCTTTATACTTATATCATACTTACATGTGCAATAATAAATGCTAGAAAATAAATGCCATTTGATTCACTTATACAAATAATCATTTTGAATCATTAATTATATTTTTATTAGTGATGATTCAGATTTTTGATACTCATAATTGATGGACTATTCAAATATTCAAATAACTTACTTAAAATAATACGTTTGTTTAAAATACAATATCTAACTGAGAAAATTCTTCATAACCCTTGAGGAGCTTTTTCTTTTTTTATATTAAGAATTTCTATATATTCCTTTTTACTTTAAATAATACATTTGCATAAAACACAATTTACAATAATTATCAATATCTAATAACCTAAATGCCTAGATCATGTTTTAAGTGAGTTTCTCTACAATGCACCATGTCATACTGCTCTAAAAGATTTTACATCTCAGTTTAAAAAGTCAGCGGAGTTGAATGTTATGGGCTCTCAAATGGATCAACCTACTGTCCATATCGCATTTTGCTTAGAGTTAGAGAAAAATAGAAAAATTGAGATTTTAAGACCTTGTTTGACTCTCTCTCCCTCTTTCTTTTTCTGTGTGTGTGTGTGTGTGTGTGTGTGTGTGTGTGTGTGTGTGTGTGTGTGTGTGTGTGTGCGTGCATGTGTAACATTTTTGTTTTGTTTTGGGAAATGTCCCAGGAGACTGCTCCCTGTCAGTTCCATCTGCCACCCCACTCTACTGACACCCAGGGGAATGGGGAAGAGTGTGTGAGCCTGCAGAAGCTAGAATGGACCTGAATAAAGGACTTGGTGATTGGCCCAAAAGTGTGGCCAAGGGGCTTGAGCTCACAAATAAATATATTTCCCCCAAGGCATTACCGCAACACTTTTACCGCTGAAATTCTGAGCACTTTACAAATGCATACAGTCAAACAGACACACATACACATAAACAGGCAATTCAGGGCATGTTACCTGAGAAGCCACAGAATTGAGGAAATAAACTTTACATATCTCTTGAGGAGTTTTTTTCCTTCTTTTTCTGTTTTCTTTAGTGAATCTGTATATATCTTACTTTTTTGAAAAACACAAACTAAATTGCAAGGAAAGTATCAGTTTAATGGATCATAATTCCTGAAGGTAGGCTTTTATATAGGACAGGAAAAACAAAGTCTGGTTCTGAACTGAAATTAGGTGGTGTTAAAATGGCACCTCTGATCACTTTGCCAAATAAACATCAACAAAATCAAGCCACGAAATCATTTAGAAAAGCAACATATGGCTGCTGCGCCTCCAGGCAGAAGGATGTATTAGACTGATGAGTGTCGAGGCGCTGACAACAAACCCGAATTTAACTTGTCAAATTAGTAGAAAGAAGAAGGGGGAGGGAGAGAGAGAGAGAGAGAGAGAGAGAGAGAGAGAGAGAGAGAGAGAGAGAGAGATGGAGAGAGAGAGAGAGAGAGAGAGAGAGAGTGAGAGAGAGAGAGAGAGAGAGAGAGATGGAGAGAGAGAGAGAGAGAGAGAGTGAGAGAGAGAGAGAGAGAGAGAGAGAGATGGAGAGAGAGAGAGAGAGAGATGGAGAGAGAGTGAGAGAGAGAGAGAGAGAGAGAGAGAGAGAGATGGAGAGAGAGAGAGAGAGAGAGAGAGAGAGAGAGAGAGTGAGAGAGAGAGAGAGAGAGAGAGAGTGAGAGAGAGAGAGAGAGAGAGAGAGAGAGAGAGAGAGAGTGAGAGAGAGAGAGAGAGAGAGAGAGAGAGAGAGAGATGGAGAGAGAGAGAGAGAGATAGAGAGAGAGAGAGTGATGACTGAGAGGGAGGACAAAAATTTAGTCACAGGCAACAGCTTGGATTTTCATGGCAAATGCCACTTGAAGGTGACAGAAAAAGCCATAAACTGCGTTAGTAATGGTTCTTACCTTTGTTAATGCAACAAAAACACTTTGATGACTCCTTTGCTCCTACAGATAATGCTAAGCACTGCATTGGTAAAATACGATGCTAACCGGACAGTAAGTTTTTTGTTGTTTTGAAACTATTTTATGTACATATTTAACCTTAATGCAAAGCTATCCAATCTTATCTGTGCAGGACTGGTGTGGCTGGAGCTTTTTTATTCCCATTTGAAGACTGACCAATTAATTAAACATCATGCTCCTTCTTCAGGCTTGTTTGGAAAGAAACCCTGCTGCTATATTGGCCTTTACATATAAGATTGGATAGCCCTGCCATATTTGTTTCTATGTTGGGTGAACAATGTTAGAAGCATAGCCTTTTTTACCCAAATTCCCCAAAGTTTAGGCAGTTAGTAAATAGTATCAAATAGACAGTTAATTCAGGGAAAAAGAACTAACAAGGAGTCCATAGTTGATTTTAGAGATGATTCTTTAAAAACAGTAGTTCTAACTTTGGTTGACATGTAACCCTAGACAGTCCACATTTTTATCCATTTTTACAGTAGCCATACATATGCAACATTGAGCTCTCACTAGCAGAACAACACTGAGACAAGATATTTCATACACACAGAGGCAACAGTGTCTTATTTAATCTGATTTTAAAAAATGTAAAGTTCAGTCATTTGCTTTGATAAAATAACCCTAATTGAAGTAGAGGGTGACTCTAAGAAAGAGAATTTTCAAGTCCAAATGTGTTTTTAACTCTGACTTTGAACCAGTTTGGTGGACTGATCCAAATATCTTTCACTGTTAATGGTGCCAAATTATCTTGAGCCCAGAAAATTTGTCAGTCTTTCGGTCAATGTTGTTGACATATGATTTTCACTGTGCATGATACAGTATTAACTTGCCTTTATGGATGCAACACCACAAATTTTTTACTGACAATTGTCTGTCAAAGCATTCCTGAACTCATGTAGTGATATGGACAAAAGTATTGTGACACACATTACATCTTCCAGAGATTTTATAACATCCCATTTTAAATCCATAGACTATTGCAGCCTCCATGCTTCTGGGAAGGCTTTCTACAAGATTTTGGAGTGTGTCTGCCTGTTCATCCAGAAAAGTATTTGTCAAACACTGGTGTTGGATGAGAGGGCTTTGCTCGCAATCTCCATTCTAGTTCATCCGAAAAGAGTTCAATGGTGTCAGGGCTCTGCATATGTCAGTCAAGTTCTTCTTCACTAAACACACCCAACCATACCTTTATGGGCCTTGCTTTGTGTACTGGGGTACAATCATACTGGAGTAGAAAAGGGCCTCACCAAATTGTTCCAATAAAATCGGAAGCATTAAAATGTCCCTTTACTGCAGGGGCCTAGGCCAACTCCTGAAAAACACTACCAACACTCTCCACTACCAAACTTTACAGTTGGCACAAAGCAGTCAGACAGGTAATGGTCTCCTGACATTTGCCAAACCCAGACACATCCATCATACTGCCAGAGAAATGTGAATCATTACTTCACAGAATACATTTCCACTGCTGAGTCCAGTTGCAATGTGCTTTACACGTCTCCATCCAACGCTTGGCATTGTTCTTGGTGATGTAATGCTTACATGCAGCTGCTCAGTCATTGAAATCTGCAGCTATGGAGTCAGCAGGGCTTTGGCAACTTTGATGCACCTCAACACTTCTGTGTCTCAACACTCGCTCCATAACTTTCCGTGGTCTGCACAGTCATTGATGAGTTGCTGTGTCTCCAAAACACTTCCACTTATTTAGTAATACCACTTAATAAATTTTGCTAACTAACTTGTTTCACTAAACTAACTTTTGTTAACTAACTTGTTGCAGTGGTGGCATCTTATTACAGTACCACATTCAAATTCAGTGAGCTCTTTAGAGTAAACAAGTCTTTCACAAATGAATGTAAAGGCAGATTGCATGGCTAGGTGCTTGATTTCATATACCTGTGACAATACGACTGAATGAAATAATTGAATTCAATGCTGCAGTGTGGAAGCATGCCAGTTTTTAATGTACTGCCATATGAGGGATCGAGATTGGGATCGAAATTGTTTGCACCTTTGTGCTCTTGGTTGTACGTAGATTCTGTTTCTACCTAAGAACAAATCCCAAGTAAGAAAACATTTGTGAATGTCAGAATCTACACGAATGAGGCCCAGTGTTCTTAAACAGCTGAACTATTTGCTGATGTATTTTTTGGAAAAGTGGCGACACCTCCTGTAAAATGGTTTCTGAACATTTAACAATGTTCCTAGCTTTAAATTGCCCCTTACCATCTTTTTTGGAACATGTTGCAGGTATCAATTTCAGAATGAAAGTATATTTACCAATAATAATTAAGTTAAAGATAGCATATTAAACATGTTGTCTTTGTGTGGCTTTCAATCAAATACTTGTCAAAGTGGATTTACAAGTCACTGCTTTCTGTGTTTATTTGCCTTTTATATATTGTCCCAGTTTTTTAGAACTGGGTTTGTAGCTCACTCAGTATAGATGTAAATAACCTCCAAAATAATTACCTGTTAAAATTGGGACCAAAGTTTTATTACATACATCTATAATCTAGGAATAGTTTAACCAGTTTGCATTAAAGTCCCTGTAGTTATGGAATAATAATCCTTGTCCTCTCAGAAATACTACTCCATCCATCCATCCATCTATCCATCCATCTTTTAAGCCGCTTCTCCGTCAGGGTCACGGAGGGTGCTGAAGCCTATCCCAGCAGTCATCGGGCGGAAGGCAGGATACACCAGTCGCCAGTCCATCGCAGGGCATGGATGGATGGATAGTAATTACAAAATGGTAATGTGCAACAGATGTGCAAAAGATGTGCCTCCTATATTTAAGAAAATAGCATTTTATGTATAATTAATTATGCTTAAGAGTATGTTTTTTATTATATTATTTTCTGAAAAAGGTTGTTGTATTAATCCTGTGTTGGCACCTACATCTCATTTGACTTACTCATGAATCTACAGTAGAAATGCATCATAGGAGGATAACAACTACCAGGTACTGTGATCCAACATATACAGTGTTGAAAAGCATATGAACCAAAAGATTAATCCCCAAGGCACACTTTTTTCTTTGTTTCTTGTTCTTGGAAAAGTGAAGTAATATCAGCACTGATATAATTATATTGAGTTGCCACTGCACAAAAAGGGGCTTGTTTATCTTTGTGTCTTACAGTCCTCGTATCGTTTGCTGGTTTTGCTTATTTGCTATATGTCGAAAATGCTGCTATGGAAAACTTTTGTGTGATTAGTGAATACTGTGTATACTGTACACAAATGATAGCCCTGCATCACAAGCAGTACCACACAGATGAAATCTGGTTCATTCAAACATATCCAGTGTGGTTAGAAGTAACCCTGTCATTTAGGTAAACATTGACATGACATTTCAATTTAGTAAATAATTTGCTGTTTTTATTTGCTTTGTTGATGTTTCTAAGTATGGTGAAAAGGAGTTTATCTTAAACCAGTAATCACTCATAGTTTCAGCCTAAACAAATACTGCATAGTTACAGAGGTTGTGCGGGGGGAAAAAAACAAAGATTAACACCCTGAATCTTCCAAGCACTACTAATGAAAATGTAGCCATAATCAATTAATTTACACAAAATCTCTGTACCAGAATTTCTGAATGAATAAATGTAACCTTTAGATTCATATATAGTAGTACCTACTGTATGTACTACATCAAGAACGTACATGCTTACTCTGAATAATTAGCTCATTAGTATTATCTAAATAGATAAACAACAAGAAGCTGTGTTTTCTATGCTCTTGAACAGAATTCTTTAAAGCAGTGTACAGTGTCACATTGTAAATTGTTTAAAAAAAATACTCGCTACATTTCTTTCTTCAGAAAAAGAACTCAGGATTTATCCAGGTAACATTTCGGCTTAAAAATGACACACTAACAACATTCATTAAAAAATCGTAACATAACAATAATGGCAACATAGAAGAGGTTCATAACAGTTACAAATAGGTTCATAAAAGTTGCTTATATTATTACTTAACCTAAAAATAATAACTTATATAGCATTTTTCATTAAATAAGTCAATATATGAGGTCATCAATTCACAACGCTGGGAGGTACAAAGTATAAGTTCCTAAGTTCCCTTATTCTGGAGCTAAGAAATAAAATAAAGTTTTTCATGACTCAAAATGGAATGTTCAGTAAATCATTGTAAAACATCTTTGTGAACAAGGTTCCTGTCCTCTGCATAAACCTCGAAAAAGCTTTGGAGAGTTAGATTTGCTAGCACCCTGCTTCCTAGAATGTGATGGAAATCCATTGAGCATATGACTCAGAATCTGCTGAAGTGTAGAAAAATAGTCTTGAATGACTGATGAGCTGGTGAATCTTCTCTTGGCTAAGAAGAAGATACAAAGGAGGCCTTTTTCTCTGCATGTCTTTAAGAGAAGAACATCTGAGGTGACATCTTGACAGTTCCCCAAAGTTGCCCTCTTGTCGCATTCACTTAACAGTGGCTTCACCATGTTTTTCTTTTCATCTATATTGAAGACAGGTCCCATTGCTTGCCATAGCTTGCAGTGTACGTCATTCAGTCTCTGGAGTTTCTTTTCCACTTGTAGGAGCTTTGTGTGGAATGTTGATTAGTATATGATGGGAGTCATTACATTGGTGGGACTACAAGACCTGCCATTGCTGGAGAAGGAATCAGAGATAGTTTTAGTATCGTAAAGGTCCACACAAAAACATTACTGGCTAATCGTTGATATAGTCGTTCCTTATAGAAGACATATTTGACTTTTTCATGCACTGTACAGACCGCTACTCAGGATCTCTCTAAAATTTATGGTCAAGGTCTTCAGAAGATGCAAGATTAAATGTATTACCTCTGAAGCCATTGCCTCCTGTGGTTGGGCAGGCAGGTGAAGGTGAACCCTGGGGTCTTAGGACGGGAGCAAAAGCACTCTTCTGTTTGGCAGTGGAAGGAAAAGATGAGAAGGGAAGGAGAGAGGAAGTAGAGCTGGATCCTGGTATAGTGGGACTGGAAGGCATTACTGAAAAAGAGACAGAAGAATTAGGAACTGTTTTCTTTGATGACTCTAAAACATTCTTAAGGAGATGAATATCTGACCAGTGAGGTAAGATAGGGGGTAATAAAGACTATATATGGAACAGATAACCCATTATAAGAGCCAATGATATTGCAACAATATTGCTTGAATTAAGGGCCAGTTAATATTAATCTTACTACCATACCATAAGGAGAGCTGTTTGGAGAGGCGCTACTAAAGCCAGGGGACCCTGGCACACCCAAACTGCTCATAGGAACAGCTCCATATCCTCCACTCATGCCTCCTCCAGATCCATAGCTTGACTGTTGAGGAGTGGAGGCAGATGGGTAGCCACGTGGAGACAAACTGGAATTACGCATGTAACCTTTGCAGAAGAGAGAGAGAAAGGAGCTGTCAGTAGGTGCATGCATGTGTAATAAGAATACATTCTATATCATTCCAACATATAGGTCATTAGTTTTATAGTTGGTAGTAATAAAATGCACTAATGTGCATGTGTTTAGGGAAATGTGTGCTACATGTCACATGTGAGAGGCACATGCTTTTATACCCAGTTTTACACAAAAACTGTTAATTAACCCTTGAAAATAGACAAAGCATTTCTAGTCTGTGACATGTAAGGTTACATAACAGAACATTTCATATTATAATATGTAAACTGATGTGATGCATACATTATCACTCTTGACCACTCTTGAAGTCATTGGATCACTTTGCATGACAAATTTGTAAAATTGCTCACATTCCATGAAGTTCCTCTCACCTTGCCCACTGGTTTGTCCAGGTTCTCCAATACTGACCCCCAGCTGGGAGGGATACGAGCTTAGTCCCATGACACTGCCATGCACTGGGGAGCTGGGCAGAGCTTGCAGCTGACTGTGAGGCCGTGGTACACTATACAGGGCTTCAGCAATGTCTGCTGCCCTTTTCAGCAACATGTCCTACAGCCAGGAGAAGAAAAGAAAGAAGTTATGTTGTTTCATAGCTTGCACTGGTAGGTTAGAGAAGCAATTTTCTACATGCTGAATGGTTAATTTTTTAGGGCTATTGTCCCTTAAGAGCCCATTTGAGTATAGCATTCTGTTGGGATTACCTGGTTACTATGGGTGTTTCCATAGACCGCCTCAACTAGATCTGCTGCCCTTTTCAGTAACATCTCCTAAAAATACAAAGAAATAGAGATTAACATCTGCACATACATATGAGTATGGATATCATATAGAAATTCTGGCAGCATATCAGGAGGTTTCTGACCTTTGCCAATTTTTCAGGGTCCCCAGGATGTCTAGGGATAACCTTCTGAAGTCTCTGAAAGCCATAATCTATGGTTGGCTCATTCAGTGCTGAGGATAAATTGAAAATGCACATCAACATAAGGTCATAGACACACATGGCTTAAACACATCAGGATGGTGAAAAAATAAATTGACTGAATTGTGTTAAGGGTTGTCCTACCTAAAACATTTCACCAATACTAAGCAGTATTGGCTGAAATATATTTCTGTAAGCCTTCTGTATATTTGTATATTCACCTGTGTAAATGAAGCGTCCTGGTGCTCCCTTGCAGAACTGTTTTGATTTGTAGGACAGTGTGACTTCTACAACCCCTGGAATGTGTCTTGGAGGTGTCTGAACCCGGATAGCATGAGGAGTGATTAACTGTAATAAAAGAGATGTAGATAGCATTTGAAAACTTTTACACAAATAGCAGCTGTATTATTTACCTTTCCTAACTTAACACAAAATAATGCTTTCAATTTGTGCAAATTGTTACATGTGAATAAAGTACATATAAGACAGCAAGTAAACTTAAAGACATTTTAGCTCAAAGATTATAGTGATAAACGTTTTCTTGCATTTCTCACCTCACTCCACACCAGCATGCTCCCAAACACGACCTGCAGACCATCAAAGAAATTCTCCCCGATAATTATCACCATAGCGCCTCCTGTGGTCCACCCTTCACTGGGGCTGATGGCTTTGATACACGGGGTAGCTGTTTACATAGAAACAGGCAGAATGAGCAACTCATTGAATACATGCACATTTACATGCATTAATATCAACTGAGTAAATGTTATTGCACTGATTTGGATGAAGTTTGGCTCAGATATACAGGCAGAAAACAATGTACAGTACAAGAGAACAATCAAGAGTAATGTGATTAATTATGATATACATTACTATTCAAACATTTGAAATCTCTTGCCATATCATATCCTTTTTTTCTTATCTGCCCCAAGATTTGATTACAACTTTTGAGGCATGCTGGATATTCATTTTTGTTTTACCTTTACCTTGATTATGTACAGTTTTCTCAGCTCCATCCATCTAAAATTCCTTGTTCTAACTTTTAAACAGTTATTTCATTCTGATTTCATTATGATTTAGCCTTGGTATTCTATTTGTCTTTCCAGGAGCAAAAAGTCTAAAGGTCTTACCATATTCCATGGGATTTTCCAGTGTTTCACCTGGCTCCAGTCTACGTGCCCGGCGGCCATGCTTGGAATTGTTGTGGACAAACATGTTATCGGACACAGCGAGAACATGACCATCCACGCTAACGGTGCTTGAGAGGACCACCTGTGTGAATAAGGAAAAAGGAACCATAATACTTCAGTGGCAAGTTGAAGTAAGCTTAGTGGTTTCAGAAGATAGTATTAGTTGATGTACCTATTGCTTTCCTTAGAAAACACTGGATGCATCTAATGTTTTCCATTCAACTGGTCCCACAGTATTGTTCATGAGTTATGGATATTGAGATTCACCTCTCACCATGTCATGCTTTTCCCAGTGGTCCTTCTTGGTCCTCTCTATCCTCAAAAGTACCCCCATCATTGTCTTTCTGTCTGCATACTCAGTCCCCCCCCCCCCCCCCCCCCCCCCCCCCTCTCTCTCTCTCTCTCTCTCTCTATTTCTCTCCGGGTCTGTGCTCTATCAGCAGACAGTGTGGAGGTCTCTGTGGTCCAGCACATCTCTCAATGACATCAAACATATGGAGTGAATCTTCTTTGTGATCCAATGACTGATGATGCATTCTGGCCCTTGATTTCTTTTTAGTATACAGTGGTTATGAATATAATTCATTCACACATGATTAATTTGTAAAAGGATGCTTGCTGCTACTAGGATTACATCTGGCCCAAAAAATATGGATATTACTCTCTTGTGTGTAGTGCCTATGCGTATGTGCGTAAATATAGGGTTCATGGTGCGGCAAGCATGACTAAAGGAAAGGCAGAAGAGAGCAAGAAGAAATGCAGGTACAAGACAATAATAGATCATGGTATCACAATATTTGAAGATGACCAATGCTTTCTGAGTACACCTAGTCTATGCAAAAAGAATGTTAAAACTGGCCTCGGTTGTTTTGATTGGAAACCCTTATACAGCATTGCACACCACACTTCTAGAAAGAAAACTTATTATTTGTTTTTTGTGTATTTAGATAGATAGATAGATAGATAGATAGATAGATAGATAGATAGATAGATAGATAGATAGATAGATAGATAGATAGACAGATAGATAGATAGATAGATAGATAGATAGATAGATAGATAGATAGATAGATACTTTATTGATCTTGAAGGAAATTTAGCAAACACTTTGGAGCCCAACAAATGACATACACTGCAGTTAACAGTCAGGTCATAAATAAAGTGTGAAAAATAGAACTTAAAGAGCTAAAAGCAGACTGCTAGGCAGTCTGGGGAAAATTGATACTTTGTGGAATCAAATGCTTTTGTACATATAATGCTCATTATTTATCAATGACAGTAAAACTAAAAATCAATACCACAGATGCCTGCACATTAACACTAGTGTGAGAGGGGGTGGAAATAAGAGTTACCAATGAGAGGTCAAAAAAACAGAACTAGAGCAGAGAGATGCTGTGCAGATGTTTGGCACAGCTAGCTGCTAATAGGTGGCAAAGTGGGAGCGCAATGCATGTTCACTGAATAAATAACTGTAAATTCTCAACAGCAGGCTCCTGTGCACGGATGAATTGAGGTGTGGGAGCTGTGTAGAAGTCATTTCTCAGCATGTGTCAGAGGGAAACAGTTAAAACAAACATGGAGGAAGGGGAGAAGAAGGGAAAGAAACAGGGGAGGGCAAGAGGAAGCGATGTTAGATCGGGAGGGGGGGCTCCGGTAGTGAAAGATGGACGGGAGGAAGTGAGGCGGGAGGGTCCCTAGTGAGCACTTCCTGGGTCACAGAGCTTGACCTCCCCCATCTGGAGCCAATCACTCAAATCTTGACAACTTCCTGAAACACCTCGGCTGATTTCCTGCAATCTCTGCATCTCCCAATCCACTCCCACCTCCCTGCTCTCTCCTTTTTTGCCTTTCTTCTTGCTTTTGTCAGACATAGAGCTCTAACCTGCTTGCTCTCAAAGCTTAAAATGCATTGTCTACGATGAGTTGGCAGTTTATTAAATAGAAATACCTTGTACCTACACTGATTGGCCATTTTGCCAGGTACACCTACCATATAGGTCCACTTTGTAGTTTACAATTACAGACTGTAGTTGGTCTGATGTTGCACAAATTGTCAGTCACCTTCAATCCTGTTCATTAATCAAAAGGGATCAGCATAAGACCACCACTGGTCAGACATTATTGGTACGGTGGCAATAGTAACATCAAGGCATTTGTGGCATGGAAATAATAGTCTGCCAATCAAATACATCAGTCAACAGTGGTCATGTGGTCAGAAACTGGCCATTGTTTAAGAGCTAGAGGATGACTCTCGCACACAGCTATCAGCTAAGAGAACCATTAATATTGGTGTTGGGCAGTAAGTGTATATGGTTGGTGCAAGTTTGATTTCCCATTCAGGCAAGCACATTATGTTCAGAGTCACTGAGGTAAGACTCCTAAGGCTACATTAGCCTTCTTCTGTAATATGATTCAAATGTAAGCCACTCAGGATAAGGGCATCTGACGAATGAAGAAAGAAGCATTGAAAGAAACTGACTGGCTTGACATCGGGTTCTATATCACTACAGTTTGTGACTATTATTTAAACTTAAGAAAATAGGTTTTTGCATTGTCTACATTGCATGAAGCTTATCTAACTGTGCTTTTATATGCAAACACTTTATTCTGTTTTATACCTGGAATCTTCTCATGTCTCTTGGGTTCCCTGCTGTCTTCAGACAATTTTGGTTACACTTGAGGAAAAACTTCAAGAAAAATCTGTAGAGAACAAAAGACAAAGGCAGACTTTAAAGCATATGATTTTTTTAAGAACTGGTTAATAGAAAAGTTCCATAAGAGGTTGTGAGTGCTGGTAACATTGTTTTGATATTCTAGTCCATGGATTTATCATAAAAATAACTTGCAATCATGATGATGAAAAAAGGAAATTTCATAAGCAATGGCGATATCTGCCAAGTCCAACAGTGAGGTGTGACTGAACTAGATATGAAAAAATGGGCTCAAAACAGTAGTGTAGGCTCAGGGGACGACAATATCCCACAATGCAATGCCGGAAAGTCCCATGGGGCAAGTCTGTGAGTCTGCGGCAGACAGAAAGAGAGAGGGAGAAGGAGGCATGCATATCTACGGCATATCATATTCATTTTGAAATAGTCTCTAACGATTGTGTGTGCGACAACATGTTCTGAGGTTTGCATATGTGTGTGTGTGTGTGTGTGTGTGTGTGTGTGTTTTCCACTGAGGAAGACAGAGGTGGCTTGTGGAATATATGGGATGGAAGTGAAAGATGGAGAGAAAAGAGGTAGATGAGGAAGACTTGGGGAGGGGGGTGGGGGGTGGTAGAGAGAAGAGACTTCAAATCCCAGGAGTGTTTCGTCCGGCAATATGGGACCGCTGCTATGGCAACCAAGCTCTGGCGCAATCCCAGAGTCCCCAGTGTAAAGGAAGGAGGGACAGAAGAGTGAAAATGCAACTGAAAGCTAACATTCCATCAGAAGACAAGGAGACAAAGAGAGAGCAAGACAGACACTGTGAGAGGGAGAGACAGAAATATATATATACAGTGGGGCAAAAAAGTATTTAGTCAGCCACTGATTGTGCAAGTTCTCCTACTCAGAAAGATGAGAGAGGTCTGTAATTTTCATCATAGGTACACTTCAACTGAGAGACAATATGAGAAAAAAAATCCAGGAAATCACATTGTAGGATTTTTAAAGAATTTAGTTGTAAATTATGATGGAAAATAAGTATTTGGTCACCCACAAACAAGCAAGATTTCTGGCTCTCACAAACTGTAACTTCTTCTTTAAGAAGCTCTTCTGTCCTCCACTCGTTACCTGTATTAATGGCACCTATTTGACCTCATTATTTGTATAAAAGACACCTGTCCACAGCCTGAAACAGTCAGACTCCAAACTCAACCATGGCCAAGACCAAAGAGCTGTCGAAGGACACCAGGAAGAAAATTGTAGACCTGCACCAGGCTGGGAAGAGTGAATCTACAATAGGCAAGCAGGTTGAATAAATCAACTGGAGCAATTGTAAGAAAATGGAAGACATACAAGACCATTGATAATCTCTCTCGATCTGGGGCCCCACACAAGATCTCATCCTATGGGGTCAAAATGATCATGAGAACGGTGAACAAAAATCCCAGAACTACATGGAGGGACCTGATGAATGACCTGCAGAGAGCTGGGACCAAAGTAACAAAGGCTACCATCAGTAACACACTACGCCAAGAGGGACTCAAATCCTGTACAGCTTAAGCCAGTACATGTAAAGGCCTGTCTGAAGTTTGCCAGAGAGCATATGGATGATCCAGAAGAGGATTGGGAGAATATCATGTGGTCAGATGAAACCAAAATAGAACTTTTTGGTAAAAACTCAACTCGTCGTGTTTGGAGGAAGAAGAATGCTGAGTTGCATCCATACCTACTGTGAAGAATGGGGTTGGAAACATCATGCTTTTGAGCTGTTTTTCTGCAAAGGGGACAGGATGACTGATCCGTGTTAAGGGAAGAATGAATGGGGCCATGCATTGTGAGATTTTAAGTCAAAACCTCCTTCCATCAGTGAGAGCATTGAAGATGGAACGTGGCTGGGTCTTCCAGCATGACAATGATCCCAAACACACTGCTCAGGCAACGAAAGAGTGGCTCCATAAAAAGCATTTCAAGGTCCTGGAGTGGCCTAGCCAGTCTCCAGACCTCAATCCCATTGAAAATTTGTGGAGGGAGTTGAAAGTCCATGTTGCCCAGCAAAAACATCACTGCTCTAGTGGAGATCTGCATGGAGGAATGGGCCAAAATACCAGCTACAGTGTGTGCAAACCTGGTGAAGACTTGTAGGAAACGTTTGACCTCTGTCATTGCCAACAAAGGTTATGTTACAAAGTATTGAGTTGAACTTTTATTGACCAAATACTTATTTTCCACCATAATTTACAAATAAATTCTTTAAAAATCCTACAATGTGATTTCCTGGATTTTTTTTCTCATTTTGTCTCTCAGTTGAAGTGTACCTATGATGAAAATTACAGACGTCTCTCATCTTTCTAAGTAGGAGAACTTGCACAATCAGTAGCTGACTAAATACTTTTTTGCCCCACTGTATGTCCAGTTCTCAAACTCCTAATTTAAAATATTTTAACCCACTCTATTTTACAATATTTTACAACTCACTGTACAAAAGCATATTGACTGTGTTATATCAAACCTTGTAACTCTACAACTAAACTACACGTGAGCGATGCATGATCTCAGTAGAATTTTACACCAAAAATATGACATATTATTATTTATTATATCTGTGTTGCAACTTTTTGATGAAAATAACCTGAGGTAAGTAAGTGCTCTCACTCTGTATTTGCTTGTCAGTGGTGGACAGTAACTAAGTAAATGTAATTGTTACTGTACTTAAGTAGTTTTTTTGTGTATCTGTACTTTACTGAAGTATTTCCATTTTGGGTGACTTTTTCCTTTCACTCCACTACATTTCAGAGTCAAAAAAATTTTTATTCCACTACATTATGCAAAATCTATCATTTCTTTTGGCCTGTGTGTGTATAAAAATGTCACATGTCAAAATGAAAGAAGCGTGAAGCAAGCACACCAATAAGGGTACAGTGCGCACTTTGCTTGTTTTAGTGCAATCATACGGTTCAACATAAATCATACGGAGTGCCTATTCAACATAAATGATGGAACTAATCTAACTTTGTATAAATAGACCACAATATAGTAATATGTACATTTTTCAATTGTGATAGGATTGTTTCTTTTTCTGAATTTATATAAACACGATTTCATTTTATAGTACATTTGTTTTTGCTAGTTTATGTTTATGAACAGACCTACAGATGCAGTAAAGGAAAACTCATTTGTGATCCTGAGTTTAAAGCAAGTTTGCAAATAAATCTTAATCTGAAACATTGCTTGCAAAAAGCCACTTGGTTCTATCTAATGGAAATTGTTTGTCTTCAGTGCTTTGTTCTTATGACAATTTTAATAGACATCATTGTCAGACTAATTAATGACATTCTATTAAAATATTGGTGTGCCAAAAGTGACAATAGAGTATTTTTAACTAAAATAAGTTAATGAAGCAAGACTCTTGTTAAAAAAATGGTAATAGGACATTAAAGTAATAATTAACCTTTTATTACTTTTACTTTCGATACTTAAGTACATTTGAAGGCAAATACATTTGTACTTTTACTCAAGTGGAGGTCTAAAGGGAGGACTTCTACTTTTACTGGAGTAATATTTTACCTTTGGTATCTCTACTTTAACTCAAGTTTATGATTTGTGTACTTTGTCCACCACTGTTGATTGTTGTTACTACACTTGTACCAAAATTCCATATCATAACTATGCATGCCTCTTTGTCCTAAATAGCCACCTCTTACTTTAGATCCAGCACTTTATTTGATTCATGTTCTTTAAATAGTCAATTGATATCTATTTTTTTGTTTAAGAAATTAAAATATGATTTCAGCTCATTAAAGAACAAATAGCATTATTTATTTTGCAACTTTGGCTAATAGAAAGTACTGGAAATGAGCTGTTTTATTTCATATGTTCATTTAGCACTCACAATGTGAGGTTGAAAAAAGCTAATAATACACACACATGTTCCCATGAAATGTACAATGGACATTTGATTTATTAACAATTTAATGAATTGGACCAAGAGGTCTTTTCAGTGGCCCTACAAGTGTCTCTGCAGTCCCCAGTGGAACACTGCCCTAAAGATTGTCCACTGGCTGTGTATGTAAAAATTCCCAGTGAGTGCATTCCTACCTTACACTGAGTCTATTTTTACGGTGCCAGCTGTGCCAACCTAAATGTTCCAAAACGACTTGCAATATGTCTACTGGCTATGTATGTAAAAAAAATCTGAATTGGAATCAGCCTTGAAAATGTAATGCTTTTTTTCGTTTGTTTTACCTTTATCTTTTAAATTCAGCAAAAAAAAAAAAACAGTAAAAAAACAGCATTAAATGCGTAGGATGTGCACTTATGTTCACTTGAAAATCAACAAGACTTGTAATTTGATCAGGGATGCCCCAAACATTTGTATATACCTCTACATTGAAGTTCCCCTTTTTCTTTTAAGTTACTATTTTGAAATAATGTGGCGTCATTTATCACGAGTTATTTACTTTATAATATCAAGTGAGACACGCATACTAACTGGAAGGACTAGCAACAATAACAAAATTTGGTACTCAAATATGATATGAGATATTTTCATGTGGTTCAAAATATCCTTGTCTTTTCAGTCATTTTCATTTCCATTTTGGGCAGAACTTAATAACTGACTTAAGCTTGAAATAAATTTCCAGCCAGTATCCCATGTTTCTTAGTTTGAGCTATTTAAAAAATCACAATCAATATTGTTGTTGGCAGAAGGGGATTATGGATTATGATTTATCATTTAGAGCTAAATCCTCTGTTCTTCTAACTCTGCTTTCTCTCTCTCGCTCTCTCTCTCTCTCTCTCTCTCTCTCTCTCTCTCTTTCTCTCCCATACACATTTACACACACACACACACACACACACACACACACACACACACACACACACACACACACGTTCCCATGGTACAATAGACTGACATATCACTGACAGCAGTGCACTGATTATTTCTATTGATATTTGATTATTTCTCTGTGGCTTTAACAACAATTTAATGGATTAAACAGGACAACAAGTGTTTTTGGTGGTCCCAATAGTGCCTCTGTTGTGTCATAACGCCCAGCAATACTTCAGTTTTATATTACAAAAACATTACACTACCTCCATAGGCCCAGTTCTGAGTACCAACAGAGTACACAGTGTAAACTTGAACACTGCTAGGTTTCAGTATATTTTATTATCATCTTGTAGTTCTCTTATTCCTGAAATCTGATGGTCCAGCATTCATGATTGGCTTGTCTGCCGTTCCTAATTAGGGCTTCAGTTAGTAGTCTCCAGCAATTCTGCATAGATGTTCAGCGTGAGGGTGTTTAAGCAGATAGGAATAATTGCAAAGTGGTTCAGAAAAGGATTTGACAAAAAGTGTAATTTACACATTTTTCCATTTACCCCTGATCAGGCAAGCCATGTTTGCTTCTTTTTTTGCTTCTATAGTTTAGCACTCGAACTAGGACGCTAACATTGCTAACAAACACTGGAAAATAATAGACGCTCATATCTTTTCTGTAATCACATTCTCAAAACGTCTCTCCTGCTCAAACCACATCCAGGTCTTCATTAAGGTCACACAGACTTGTCTATTTGGTTTGCAGCACAGTATGAGTTAATGAACAAAACCCATTGTGTAGATAAATGCAGCAGGTAGCAGATGTTGGCTGCCTGTTGCGTTTAGCTATGCTATGAAGTTTTCTCCTTTTTTGTAATTCACAGTAAGTCATACTTTGTGTTAAATCATCTCAACAAGTCTGTGCAACCTTAATGAATATCTTAATGGTCTGCAAGCCATTTAAGCAGGTTGATAGAACATTTGGCAATGTTTTTACGTAAGAAGATTTGGATAACTCTTTCCTTCTAATGCTTGTAGTTCCAGTGCCAAAGTGAACAAACAAAATTTGCACACTAAACATGTCTCAGTCAACTACATGTGGAGCAGGTGGTCTGCCAAACAATTACTTTAAGTGGTACAGTAGTTAATTGGTTGTATTAGGAAATTGGCATACATACCAATAACTGCAAGAGCTTTTTCAAGAGAGTATGGGAAATTAATTTAGGAACAGTAGCTTCTCCTTACTGAGGGGAGTTTGATAACTGACAGTGTGTTCATAATCCCAAGTTGAAATGAATTAGTTGTGATGTAGTGTGTCCAAAATTTCTGCATGTACTACTTAGCTAGGTGTATGTACTTTACTGGGTACTACTAACTGCTATGTGCTTTTACTAAGGAAGCTTGAAGAATAGCATGTTCTGCAGTTGCAAATACGTGGTGAAAAGGACAGATACCTGGAAATCTGCTCTGTTCTATACACATGGCATGGATATGTGAAGGTAGTGGAACCCACAGTTAGAAATGTTAGAATTGCTCTATGCCAACAGAAAGAATGACGTATATCATCCTTTTCATTCAGAGTACAGCAGGGACAATTGTATTCTAGTGCGCGCACAGATGGGTGGAGTCACCCTAAATTGAAAAGAGGTCTTAGTGCATCACTTAAGCTGCTAGCATAAACTTTCAGTCAACTTCAGACTAGTGACTTACTGCTCTCTCTCTCTCTCTCTCTCTCTCTCTCTCTCTCTCTCGCTCTCTCTCTCTCTCTCTCTCTCTCTTGCTCTCTCTCTCTCTCTCTCTCTCTCGCTCTCTCTCTCTCTCTCTCTCTCTCTCTCTCTCTCTTGCTCTCTCTCTCTCTCTCTCTCTCTCTCTCTCTCTCTCTCTCTCTCTCTCTCTCTCTCTTTCTCCTCATTCTCTTTCATCCTTATTTCTCACCCTACATGGCATTTCATCCTATAATATTCACCCTCCATCCACCTGGTCAACTTTTCACCCCTTAAAGAGTCAGTGGTGCACAGCTGCGAACAGCCAAAATTAAAGAGCGATGGCCATGCACACATTAGCATGCATTAGTCACTTCCCCCTCCCTGTCCACTTAGCATGCAAATCTCCCAGTCTCAACGCCTCACGCCTTCTGCCACGCAGCCATTCGCTGCATTATAATTAGAGCCATCTTGCATAATTAATTAGGACTCCCGGACACCCCCCTTATTGCCACACAACACTCAATCTCAATTGTGCTGCGGGGGGAAAGTTTAATATCAACAATGTTTGTTTTGTGTTGTTGTGATAGGGGATGTGGACAGTACTGATAAAGGACAGGAGATTGGGAGCAGTAATGATAAAGAGGATGCTTGGGTTTGAATGTTTGAAAGAAAGTGTGTATTAGTTATTGCAGATTTAGTAACTTTATTTTTATGTTTTTTTATGTTGTTGATGCAGACTTTATGAATGAAGAAGTTACTTTTAAATAGCTTAATTTTAGGGAAACATTTTAACTGATTGTTTGGAATCTTTCTTCAATTAATGGTCAATATTTCTTGACTATACGATTGAACTGCTAAATCAACTATTATGAAAATCAGAAGGATAGAATTTATTCTTTTTATAATTTACTGTTATTATTGTTTCAATAAAAGCACAATGTTGCAGAACCAAAAGTGCTAGCCCCATTCTGAGCTGCAGATGTCACTTTCATTGAGTGTATAAATCTATAATGTCAGGCAACGGTCGATTCCCTTTGCACCTCTAGGAACGCTTGTTAGAAAACAAAAGGTAGGGTTGAGTCTTAAGCCAGGGGATCAGTTTCCACAGAGGCTCAGAGGGAGTCCCTGGCTAGGCCTCTGAAAGGGCTTTGGCTGCATCTGCTTCACTTCTCAAGACTAAACACGAGTCTCTCAGCATGGGGTTGCCTTCTAAGAGTGACAACTTGCTTAACATGGAAAAAAATATGGCAAAAAATATGGCAGGAGTGGTCCACTGTATGCAGAAGGGCAACCTATGGATTTGATCAACTGCTAGTAGTGGTATGCATTGGCCAGGATTCCAAGTGGATACAATTAATTGATGTTTCTTTTGTGTAGAAATACAGTGATTTGCTTGGTATAACATACTGAAAAAAGTGGTGCATTAAATTTGATTCAAATGTGCACATCATTTTCACATATATCAAAATAAAATATTACAGAATAAAATATGTTATATTAACAGTGTTATTGCCAAAAGTAAGTACACTGACATACTAATTTGTATTGATAGGAACTTTTAAATCAAGTAAATATAGGATAGAGCAATAAGCATTCTCCTCCCACCACATTAAGGCACCTGAAGAGCCATCAAAGCCAGTTATTCAAGGCATTTGATGTTTTGGAGAAAACACATGCAACCTTCACTCTCCCACTAAATTAACTAATTTACTTATGAGTTAAGTCAATTACTTTTCATCATGTATAATAATGCAGGTTTCACCATTAGATATTTCAATTTTCTCATGTTAAACAAGTTAAAAAAGCCATTTAGTGGTATTGTAATGAATAAAATGTAATAATTTGTACCTCTTCACTACTGAAACAGTAGTTATTAAATATTTAAAATCAACCAAAATGCAGTTAATACAAAGAATTCAACTGGTGTTGCATTTAAGAAGGTTTTTGAACATTATTACATTGGCCTGTGCCATATTGACAGTGAATGCTGTAGTCTTCTTTAAACTACTTTAAACTAATATTAGTATTAAAGTATCAAAGAAGAAAAACTCTGGCTATCACAAAAAGCAGAGAGAGTGTGTGTGTTGGTATTTTAGATTCAGGGTCATCACTCATCAGAATCCCCTCTCTTCCACCTCAACCCCCCACCCTCGCTAGAAAAACAAAACAGTGTCATGACATGGAGGGAGAGCAGGAAAGGAAAATTAGGAAACCAGATGTGCAGCATTAAAACATATTGACATGCTGAAAAGCTTCCCCAGCAGCACTGATACACTGGGAGTTGTAAGTCACACATGCATGCACGCACATATATACAAAAGTAAATCTGAATGCATGCTTAGACCTTAATAACAATCTGTAACAATCAATAAGGCAATGAACTGCAGCAATTCCTAGGATGAAATCCCAGTTTGCATGAAATCTGCCTTATTTATCATCTGTTTATGCAACATCCTAAACTGCATCCAATAAACAGATATAAATATTATCATAATTGCTTTTCTAAGTAGAACATTGGGTTTTATAGTGGTTTAAATACTATGAAAAGTTGTGAATATATTGCTGTTTTGCATACATCCTTTGCTATTATTTTATCAAATCAATCAAATCAAATCAAATTATTTTATGACACTGAAACAACCAAAAGACATGGGAAGTATAGAACCAGTTTTGACAATGCAGAATATTCTTAAAATGTGAAAGTAATTTATTATATAACTTGTGTAATCTGGGGTATTCATTATGTAATCATGTAAAACTATAAAAAAATGAAGAGAATAACTCTAGACTTCTAAGGGCCAATGTCATGAACGTACTGTATTAAGGATTAAGCACTTGAGTTTACAAATGCAAGTACTGTATATATTATAGTCTGTCTCTTTAGATTAAATGGATGAGTGCAGAAGAGAAGGATGACCTTCTATATTTTCCCAGACAGGAGAAAGTAATAGGTGAGTAGTGCGTATTCTCTTGTGGGGGTGGGGGTGGGTGCTGAGGGTTTGGGGTGGTGGTTGGAGCATAGCTGAGGTATGGGGGGTTAGTAATAAATACCCTCAGCTCCCCTGGCAGACTGGGGCTAGACTGGTCATAGGGGTTAACACCCTGCGCAGCTGACCTCTGCCCCTGCTAACAGGGCATACAGAGCAGGGTGGCTAAAGCGATACCCCCATCGCCACATACCATCCCAAGACCTTTCACACCCGGCTCCACCAGCAAACGAAAGGAAAACAACTGACTTCTTCCTAGAGCTCTCACCTTTCCATGTCAGTTTCTGTCTGCTAAGCCCTTGGAAGTAACCTAAATGAATGTTTTTGGTGCCAAACAAGCATTTTGAACGACAACTGATTACTGGTTAATGATGGTTTAGAGTTACTTTTTCAGCAATTTATTTTCTTTATTTGCAAATCTAGCAGTATGTGACTGAATGAAGTATTCAGTATGTGACTGAATGAAATCAAGGAAGAAATAATGTTTAAGACATAACAATTAAGACCTCTGTAAGAAGTTTTTCATCATTGCTCATCAACTTATCCTACTTAAGATAAGATAAGATAAGATAAGATAAGATAAGATAAGATAAGATAAGATAAGATAAGATAAGATAATATTCTCAACGCTTGTAATTGTGCACAAACTATAAGTGCATGGTTGCGCACACTTCTAACCCCTCTATGTGTCCCAGTCTACACATGTATACCTCTCCCCTTCAGTTTATCTGTAGTTGAGTGTACTAACAAAAGAGACAAAACAAAAAACAAAAGAGGCTTCAGCAATGCCATAGAACCTTTTTTAAACTTCAAAGGACTTTCATGTAAATGCTCTGTATCAATTAAAGTTTTCTAGAACCATATGTTAGAGCCAGGAACCATTTAGGACCTTTTATTTTTAAGAGCATATGAGTGACCCTGTTTGCCACCTTACTTGGGAAATTATAGGTTGTTGGAATAAAGCTGGAATGTCTTGGGATGTTTACATGCTATGTTGTCCTCGCTGTATTACATTCTGTTTCTATGTAAGTAAAGGAATGTACAAAACTGTGGTAGTGGAATTTAAAATGACTTTATGCAGAGGATGGGGTTCTCTGAGAGTGAGACCGTAGGAACTTTTAAATGGATGGTTTTTTAAAGAAAAAAGGATGTGCAGAATCAGTGTGAACTATGCTTAAAAGAAGGTTTTATAACACTTGTAACCTTTTCCTGGAAATAAACAACCAAGTAAACAACCATTTATAAACGTACATAGACATAGTTGTCTTAATAATTATACTCTATTTTTACTATAATCTTTCAGTGCGGACTCCATGTACTGGTTCCCAGACTGAAAAGGTTTTTCAATGGTATATCACCAATGATGTTACAATTTAGTTTTAGGCTTAATCCATGTCCACAAAACTGGTCACATATACCCTTAGGTAACATGTTCAATGTGAAATGAAATCCAGGTTGTACTCATGGCTTGCCTAAACGACATTCCAACTTGTTTCATATCTTTACTGTTAAGTAAAATAAACACCAACCTATCAACACATTAAGAGAAGAAACTAAAACGAATACATCCGAGTAAACAACAAGACGCACATCTGAATACACCTTCAGCTCTGTGGGGGGAACAGCCTGGACTATCTGTGAGAATCAGTGAGCGGCAGGCAGGAGAAAAGAGAGAGAAGAGATGTCTGCTTAATTAGCCAGTAATGATAGGATCTGACAAACAACATCTGTTTCCAGATAGAGGAGAGGGGGAAGGGGGGAGGGGGAAATGGGAGAGAGAGAGAGAGAGAGAGAGAGAGAGAGAGAGACTCAAGGATGCCAATAGTCACTAAACTGAAAGTGTCAAACAGAGAATCGGTTGATGGAAAGTATGTGAAGAAAAAGAGGGCAGAGGGAGAGAGAGAGAGAGAAATTTTGAAAGAGGGAGAGGAGGAGGCCATGCCAAGATGGAAAATGACAAGACACAAGAAGGAAAGAAAAAAACAAAAAGGAATACAGATCAAGTTAACCATTAGAAGTCTAGAGTTAATGTTATGTTTTTGAGATAATATTTCAATGTACTTAAATAACTTATTACACTATTTTACATGAATTATTTTAATGTATTAATGACATTAGCTGAGATGACATAACAGTTCATTGCAATGCGTTAATTAATTGACATTTATTTTATACTCTGATTTGACAGGTTTGAATCAGCACTTTTTTGCAGTGGTTTCACTCAGTGACTAAAGGACTAAATCAAAGTTTTAATTAAAGTCAAAAACTTTAAAGGGTAAACAAGCCTTTTTGCACAACAATAACTTATCATTAAAATTAAAATATAATACATCTTCTAATACTCATGACTGGCGTGGTAAATGTTTTGACAGAATTTCTCCACTTGTCTTACTGAGCTACAAAAGAGAAATGAATAATATAAAATTACGCCATGCTTTTTCAATCTGTAGCAATTACAGCAACTTATACAGGTTAAAGAATAAACCCAGACAGACAGACAGACCGACAGACACGGGAAGAGACAGATGGAAGGATAGAAGCTGAGGAGGAGAACAGAAAGAAGGATGGTGAGGGAATGTGTGAAGATATGGGGTATGGAATCACTCAAAGGTCCGGGGTGCTGTAATTTACTGTCCGTGGCTAATTCATAGCAAATGTGCAGAGACTACGACAGGAGTGAAGAAGGGAAGAGAGCAGAAGTATGGAGAGAAGGGGGGGGCAAGAGACTGGCGGAGCTCACAGCAGGCCTGCTGAGAAGCTGTCAACGGGCCCATCAACTCTGCCCTCCATCCTGACGGATTCATCACACACACACACACACACACACACACACGCACACACACACACACACGCACACACATGCACACACACACACACACGCACGCACGCACACACACACACACACGCACGCACACACACACACACACACACACACACACACACACACACACACACACACACACACACACCATTTTGCCAAACAGTTTGATCTCACACCAGGGATGTGCTAAGCAGCAATATGATATGACATCAGCTGGACCACAGCGCAACATAGTGCTGGGTGATATATCGTCAATATCAGAACATTTGCATCAGTGTCACATGTGATATTAATTTTTAGTCTTAGCAGAGAGAAAATTATATTCATGATGACATTCTATTCTGTTAAATAATGGCATCCTGCTCTCTGGAAGTTTGCTTTTAGCTTTTTAAATTGTATTTAGTGACTTTACAGTGTATATCTTTGTGCTTCAGATAGATTTCAAAGTAAAGTTCAAAATATATTTAAACTAAACAAACTGTACATTTCCTTTTTTGTAACTGCTTTTTCTTTGGCTAATGTTTACAGTACATCGCACGATTCTTTTTGGGATCATTTAAACAGAAGAAAATTGAAGAAAACTGTCCAGTCAAGGCGTACTATATTAGGTTTGTAAGAAATGTATTTAGCATTGAGTAGCAGCAACCAGGAAGCTTGGGTTCATTAATGTATTAATGCAAATTGAAATATTTTCTGATATCATGAATACAGATGACATTTCAGTTTCAATGAGTATCTCTTTTAGGCTGACGTCAGCAAAAAATCAAAGAGAAAATGTAATGAATCCAATCCACTCCAATATTAAATCTAAGCTCTAATAACACAGATTGTGTGATGTGATGATGTTTGCTGTACATTTCTTCCTGAGGGGAAATAGACTGTTTTAGTAGTTAGAGCACGAACTTACATTCAGATACCCATGGTAATTGAAGTGCTTTTACTAAAAGTAGCTCATTTTAAAGATTAGTAGCTTTAAAAGTAAGTTGATATGAGACTTAGCTGATACTCAGGTTTCAATACTAGTATCAATATGGGGAAAGAAGAAGTGGTTTCATATCATCTCTAATCATAATACCACGATGTATTTGAAAAATACTGATCAAATTTAAACTGATTGATATTGTCCACCACTATTGCATTATGACTGAGAAATACATAAACTAAAGAAAAAGGAGAACATATTTTATCAGCAACAGACTAAATCTTCCCTTGGATCAAATCACTAGATTGCCATCAAGCAGACACACAAACAAACAAACCAACGGGGCCGGCTAGGCAGCAGGGAGCACCATTAAATCATTAGCGAAACCTAAGACAGCCCAACACTGCTCTCCTCACACATACAGGAACACACAAACTTAGCTAAGACTAACAGCTCATTTCAGAATTTCTAATGCAAATAAACACACACACACACACACACACACACACACACACACACACACACACACACACACACACACACACACACACACACACACACACACACTCTCTCTCTCTCTCTCTCTCTCTCTCTCTCTAAGTAGTTTACCAGCACTGCATATCATTATTATCAAACCCATTTTAAAAGTCTTTCTCTTACTATTGCCCACTTTATGCTGTAATTATATTACCTAGATACACCAATAATCAAACTTTTTTATCATTAGAACCGGTTCTGGGTTATAATTTAGGATTATAATAGGAATGGCCAAGAAGAAAAGTCCATTATTTCTTTTTCCTGTGAGGTTATATTTTTTAGATATGAGGTTCTGTTACGACACCACCGAAAGTGTTTTACACAACATTGTATACAATAATATTGCATTCCCAGGAAATTAATTACATATAGAGAAAAAGCAAGGACATGCTTGTGCACAGCAACTCTCTCTCTCTCTCCCTCTCCCTCTCCCCGCCTATGAATCAGTCTTAAGTTAATGTGCATGGAATTAAGAAACCTCACATAAAATGCAAATTCTCATTTGCTTTAACTCACCATATAGCCAGACAGCTGCATTTATTCAGATTACTGATGGAAACCAGCACAATGTGACACATTTGAGTTGGCCGGACTGTATGTATCATGTGTAGCCTCTCCTTCATTGCTATATAATGACCTGAGGTAGAAATTGACCTGGTAAAGGTGAAACAGGAATATCAATGTCGGGAAAAATACTGGGATTTTTGCCAACGATATGCCTTTGTGATCCAAACTTTAGAGTAGCTTCAGAGCCTTTTTATTCAACAAATCAGGTGAGTAAATTTAACACTGCTGGTTTCCACACATTACAATTTCAAGGGAATGTCTCATGTAAGTCTCATGATTGCAAGTGTCATGAATTTGCATGAGACAAATTGTATTGAAAATTAGGAACAATTATAGTTAGGCACAAAAGCAGCTTTTCTTATGGTTGTATTTGTGTGACAACCCAGAGAAATCATTCTAACTCTTTATTATCACTGTGGATTGTTTATGAGGTCAGATTGCTCTTTTTAATGCCTACAGATTTTTAGATTGCAGCATCAGTGCTGAGACTTTTTAACATGAGCTGTGTTCAGCAACATGAGAAGTCATAATCAGATAATAATTACTACACACACAAAAAAACAGATCAATACAGTCAAAAGATAAAATATGCAATTGGGTTCTTGTCTCTTTGTAAAGAGGACATGGCACATGTGATATTCAAAACTTCATGGTCTCTCACTCTTGCTGTCTTATTCTCATGGGAGCAAATGTCCTGTCTCACTGTGTGTGTGAGATTGTGTGTGTACATCTGTGAGTTTTGGGTATATATAATATATATTGGGGGCTTGTTTGTACATAGGTGCTCATAAATCAGGTATTAGAGCAGTGTATTTCTACATTTATCTGTGTGTGTGTGTGTGTGTGTGTGTGTGTGTGTGTGTGTGTGTGTGTGTGTGTGTGTGTGTGTGTGCTTATGTGTGCAATATTTTCAATCTTCAATTCCTAACAGATTCCTAATTCCTAAATTGTCACTATCAGATAATTAGTACTTAAAGCTTTTATCTTTGAGAGATAGAAGTAATTCAAGCTTCACTCTTACTTCAGATCTAAAAAATCCCAAAGTGTTCTTGTCCATCCTTCCACTGTGAGAAGACAACTCAATGCTATAAGTCTGAAATGATGTGTGGCTGTCAAGAAGCTATTATTGAGAAATAGATAGCCTGGAACTAAAATTAAGCTTTGAAGATGTGAAAAAAAACCCTGCAAATTTCTTTGAAAGCAAGCGAATAATAAGGGAATAAAGCTGCAATCACTGTAAAGAGTGGATACACAAAATATTAAATGTGTGATATTATATGTAGTTACTGAGGCGTCTGTGTAATTTTCTGTTAAATAAATGTTTTGTGCTTTTTTCCCTGACACTTAAAATGAACTTGTACTTAATGACCATTTTGATAAGAAATTAAATGATTTTACACATTACTGGCTATGTGGGCAGGGGTGTGTTTATGGTTTAAAGCATGAAATCAAAGAAGGAGATGTATTTCTCAGGCAAACCAAAAAAAAATGATGCAAATAAAAGAGAAAAAGAAAGACTGAATCCTTGTAAGAGAAATAACAGAAATGCATATGAAGTTCTATTGAGAGGCACTGGAAAAAGAAAGTGTGAGAAAGAGAGAGAGACCGTGAGCGAGAGATACTTTGAGGAAGAATGTGACCTCTGACATCATTTACTGTTTCCATTAACCTTTCAATTGTTTAATGTGCTTTTACAATTTTTTCCAGGCTTGCTGGCTCTCAGGGGCTCGATTAGGACAGAGCAGGGTGAGGTGGAATGGTATGTTCTCTTCTTATCCTAGCACTGTCAGACGCTAATACTTTAGAGCCGTTACCACTGGGAGAACAAACAGTGCTAATGAAACTCTGACTGAGCCTTAACCCCTTAAACTGCAATGGCATGTACCCTCATAACTACATAGGTTCCTAAATGGACATACAGTTTGAGGAAAAACCTTTAATTGGTATACATAGATCATCATGTGAAGGTTCTTGAATTTTTTGAAAGGTTCCTCACACTCACACATCTCCTTTACTTAAATGATTCTTCAAAGACCAATCCAATGAAAGTATCTTGAGGGAAGCAAGTCTAGTTCTTCCATGGTATTGCTTCAGAGAACCCTTATTGACACATTTACTATTAAGAGTATAGTTACCAGATAATTCATAGTAGTTGCTAAATAATCAGACTAAAATTTAGGCTTATAGTTCAAAGGTTAATGAAGAATGTTACTGTTTAATCCAATTTAAAAAGTGGTTAATCGAAGCCTGAAAAAAACATATTTTCATTGGTGCTTTGCTATATATTCCTACTCCGGAACTGTAAAGGGTATCCTGGTATCTCAGGTTCTGGCATTACAAAGTTAGTGGGCTAGTAGCATCAAGAGTCACTCTAGGTGAAGCATTTTGAGCTCTTCTGTACTACATATTTACTTATACTACAATCGTTGACATAAATGAGAGGCAAATTTAGGGAAGCTCATGCAGGCACCCCAGAAAACATGAAAGAAATGTTTACTTTTTCATACTTAATGCTTCCATATTTCAAAATCTCAATAGCAATTGCACAGAAATGCTATTGTCATGTGTATTTTCTGATTAAGTGTTTGTCCCAGGATTTACTGCAGAAATTAAATAATTTTACAATTACTACTCTGCAATTGTAAAACTTCTAACACTATTAAACCAGAGGTCCTAACGCTTTGAGCAGGGAAAAGGCGTCCTTCTAGATCCTAAAACCACAAATCCATCCAGCACAAAAATCAGTTATATACATTTAACAAAGAGTACACATCTTACATTTGTAACTTCATACATGTCAAGTCTTTTCTCTATAACATAAAGCAGTTTCTGATGGTTAGAAGAACGGCTGTGGCTCTTTTTTCTGTTTACCCATTTCACACATTACATATGTTTAACATTACAGACTATACATCTTTCAAAATAATGTCTTGGAGCTGGGTGTCCTCAGAACTAAAGTAAAACAGGCAAGACCCTCTGTCAAAGCCTTGTGAAACCATCTGTGGTTTCACAGCTGGGGGGAAGGGGGTGATATTGATGAGACTGGGGTACTCCTATTGATTCTTCTGTTTTGTTGGAGCCCTAGCTTGTTAAGGGAGACCCCAGCGGAAAGCGCAATCAATTAGAGAGATATTGCAGCACATTGATCTCTCTTGTCCTCTCTCCTCAAGCTTTGCCATAGCTACCCCTTCGTTTTCTATGCATCCATATATTGATTGCGGTTTGGCACTGACTTGCTAATCCTCAAGCCCATATGACTGTACCTCACTTGCAATGGCCAAACAACTGCTGAGCTTTTATGGTCTGGCTTAATGGCATGCAGTAGTAAAATGGACTAAAATAGAGAAATATTTATTTTGATTTGTTTCTTTTCCCTTTATTTCTTTCTTTTTACTATGTTACCATCTAAACTTACATTAAGATTACATTAAGAAATCTTTTACGATCATTTAAGATGGGTTCCTTTGTAATAGTAATCCGATATCCAATATAATCCGATAAATGAAATGGTAAGGACACCAATTATTTATTTATTTATTTTTAAATCATCAACATGTAAACAAAGCAAGTGGTTAGATGTGAAATGCACCACTCTAGAGAAATTTTCAACAGCAATAGAGATAGGAACCAGACATATGGAGCATTTAATGCTTCAAAATCTGATTTTTCAGATTTGCCACTATTTTGCCATTATGCAGATTACATATAGGTTATATATAGATTTACTAGTACACTCTTAGAAAAATAATTCAACCATAATTCATTGCAATTATATATTTTTAAGTTTTATTGACTCTACACACCCTGTTTTGCCTCTAGGCTTTTTAGCACAGTACCTTTTTCTGACAGTGTAGTTTTGGATAGTAAATAAACTATCTATGAAACATTGTGGACATCATCACACTTGGTCCCAACCACATATAAGATAACATATCCAAACCAGTAAGTATCAAAGTTGCAGTACAGTTTCACAAACTGCCACAACTAACTTTTCTTACATGTCGACAAATTTTGAAAAAATCTGAATTTCCCTTGTATCCCCTTAAAATAAAAGCCCAACTGTTTATTACACATTTCTATAAGCTATAAACAGAGAGTTAGCATCTAAATCCCTGTAGTTACTGAATAATGAGAGATTTTAAGAACAAACTGTAACTGTCATATCAATGCTTTTTTCCTACTTATCCTACTTTTATGAATGCCAAATAGGCTATACATTGTGGGAAGGTCAGCTAGTATTTTCATATGATAAAACAATGGAATAGACCATCTTTTTGGACAAACAGAAACAGTGGTTGGATCTTGAACCAACAGAAATGGTTAATTAAAACCGGAATGGTTCAGCCATTCATTACTATTTACGCATCTACAAATTGTAATTAAGCATTAAGTATCTTTAAATGAAGCTGTTCTCCTTAACACTAAAGACTATATCCAGATCACCAGAGAGTTATTGATCAATCACTCATCAATTCATTGGTAGATTAAGTAGATATGTCAATCAATTTATCATTTCTATGGGGGCAAATCCATGTTAAGAAGTACTTGACAGTGAGTGTGCTTATATTGGCAAGCCAGATCAACAAACCCAAACCAATAATGTAAAGAGCCTCAAGAGGTAGCTAAGGGCAGGGTCAGAAACTGGCTATAAGCATCTATAAAAACAACATATGCTTTTTTTATGCTACATTGAAATATGGAATGTACAAGCTTTAAAAATGTCATATCAATCAAACCTATGCACTAACAAAAGTAACACCTCTTTAACATGTATTTATTGAAGTCACAAAATATTGTTAAAGAATGGGTAAACCAGATTACAGTTGGAATTTAAGATTCAATTTAGTGTCTGCCTCACCAGCGCTAGTTAAGCAGTGACCATAGTATCCCTTAGATCAGATGTGTGGGTCATAAAGTGGCAAAAGGCATGCTGCCTCAGGGATCAGATGGGATCTCTTCTCTCTCCTTTCACTAATAACTGGATTAGTAGAGAAAAGGGTGAATAGCAGATTGTGAAGAGGGGGAGGAGAGTAAAAGACAAGACAGGCCCTGAACAATATGGAGACAGATTAAAAAAGAGGGGGGCTGGGGGCGGACACATTGGGGATTCCAATTCCCATGAGCATTTCGGAGGTGATGAGGCTGACTAATTATGACAATATTAGTTGGGGAAAAGGTGTGTGTGTGGGGGGGGGGGGGGGGGGGGGAGATTCTAGCGTAAGCAAATTCAGTAGTGCAAGTAACTTAATGACAAAAAAGAAAAAAGCAATATGATTTTCAATTAATCAATGAAATTTTGCCTTTTCAACTTGCAAATTCATAAACTAGTGGTTTGATAACTCTATGTGTCTGCCAATTTAAATATTGCTTAAATGAAAACACCACACTTTATTTCTGAGCAAAAATTATTTCATGAACGCCTAAACAAAATCACATTCCACATTTGCTCTGGAAAGATTCTTCCTATAGCATTATCAATATGATGCACTATGAGTTTTTAAATAATGTTTCAAAGATTGTGTAATGCATGCTAACTTGGAGATGGAAGTCACAAAAAATGTTTTTTTACCGACGCCACAACGATTCAACCCACGAACAGGGCACTTTCCCTGAGAAGTGAGGGGCTATCAGCTATAGCACCAGGTCAACAAGTCACTTAAACACATCCTAGCTACGGTAACAGGCTGTGAAGACGAAAATAGCCAGCAGAAACCTTCATTTTATTGAGCCCTTGAGTCAAATAGGGCTTTTTTTAGAGAAGTGAGAGGATGGAGGGACAACAGAGTGAAAGAAATTTGGAGGGTCAGTGAGAGAGCCACTCCATAAAGGAGAAAAACAGCTGTAGTGTTCAGGAATTCTGGGAAAATCCAAAAGACAACAGCCGGTTTTTTCCATTTTGAGAAAGCTCAAGCAGATCCTCTGAGACGCACTGTAAACAGCACCAAGTCAGACAGGGAGGGAGAGAGAGAGTGAGAGAGACAGAGCAGGAGAGAGAGAGAGAGAGAGAGACAGAGAGAGAGAGAGAGAGAGAGAGAGACACTGGGGGAGAGATTACTTGTATACTTGATAGATATGTCTAAATTGGAGAAAATAGACACTCTTCTACTCCATTAGCTAAGGGCCCTGGGAGTGAGCAGTCATTCAAGAGCCATGGAGATTAGCAATAGGATTCTTTAGGAGCTGAGACTCATCAATTAGAAAGGAAAGGACAGACTTGGGAAAATAAAGCTAAAGCTTGACCAGACTGTGCATAGGTGTACATATAAAACATGCATATGTGCTATTTGTATGAAAAGCAATTTAAACACCATTGTATCAGTGGAGCATGATAGAACATGCTCTCGATCAATGAGTTACAGGCCTTTTTATTTTTTTTCTTTAGTTTTCTCTCATTCTGTACATGCAGTGAACTAAATACTAAGTTGTAAATGGTCCAAACATGCCTAATCTATGACAGGAATCAGAGCTGCTGTGTGATGACTGCTGTACAAAGACATCTGTATTAGTGGAACTAAAGATGATTTATTAGATCTGACTTTAGACCACTATTCTTACCTGTCGATGATGACGGGGTCTGATGGTGTCTCATTACGATTTCCACAACTCTTTTTCTCACAGCAACGGCTATGTGCATAAAAGAGAAGAGAGAATATAAATTTCAAGTCAAGTTTGCATATAATGTTAGGGTAAAACATGATGCTTAATGAAAATGTTTGTGGACTGGATATTAAATGATGCCAGCAAGTGATATTCTGACCCCGTGACCTCTTGTAATTTCCCATTAGTTGGAAAAACTTCATGTACTGTAATGATATGTAAAAACAAAATTACAAAGGAAAGAAAGATTTGAGGATGGACAGCAAAAAAAATTTAAAGAATAGACATCACTATGCACCAAATTTACTTGATTTAAATGTGTCACAAGAAAAAAAACACAAGAAATTAATATATTTAATTCACGTGGATATGGTGTATAGATTTGTTACAAAGAATTTGGTTACTTCTATTTTGCATGTCAGGTAAACTCCTGCACCTAACTGCTAACATGTGAACACCATATACTAAAACGCACCTTACAAAATACCCCTCTATAAAGGGACTCAAGAAACCATCACACACATGCACACATATATTCAGCCACACACGCCAGCATCAAGCCTCTCTTGTTTGTAGATGCCACTCCACCCCCCCCCACTTGCCCCGCACTCCGCCCCCCTGCCAACCCCCCCCGCATAACAAAAGTGCCCCCCACCCCGGCCATCTGCCCCTCTGCTGTCTCTTGAACCCCGCCCCCCCCCCCAAACTCCCCCTCTGTCAGACAGAGCCACTCCCCAGCTGTGCTGTTTGCCCTCAACAACCCCGCCCCCAACCTCTCCTGGCCTGGCTCTGTTATTAGCCAGCTGTGAACCCCACTCGGGCATCTGCTGGCCGCACAATGGAGGCGAAGCTGATTTCGACTCCCCCTCTACCCTCCCCTGTCGTGTCCCCAGGCCTGAGGTCACCGCACCGCACGCCCTGTGCCTCCCCCCAGCCAGACTTGCTGTCTGTCTGTTACCCGGTGTCCATGTCTTCGATTACGCAGGTGTCACTGTTTGCCCTGCTGCTTAGTTTGGCCTTATTCTGGGTTACGGTAATATAATGAGCTACATTTATGACAAACAGTAATATGGGCTAATTCTCTATTGTCAAAAATGATGATTTTTACAAACTTTCACTGACAGATGTATCTGTCAGTAATTCAGTTTTCAATTTGAAATTTCTTAAACTCGTGTCAGAAACTCAGAAAATCTTAAATAATATAAATATAAAACAAATTCCTTATGAATAAATTTACTTCTTAACCCTAAAACTTAAAACAGACCCTAAAACAGGTAAAAGTAATTAATTCTCACAATTTTCAACTCTTAAAGAAGAGCAAATAAAAAGTATACTGCCAGTTCTAATTTTAAAAAGTACTTCACATATTTACTGTGTCCACACACAAAAAATCACTTTCTGAATTCTTGTATAATACAAACTCAATTCCGAACCAGTACTGGGACTGTATGTGAAATGCTAATAAAAACAGAAAGCAGTGATTACTAAATTCTTTTTAGCCTGTATTACATGGCACAAAACAACACAAAAACACAATATTTTGTGTCACACCTTATGAACTCCATAGTATAATTATATGTTAATATGCTAATTCCAAATTTGATGCCAGCAACACATTTGAAAAAGGTTATGACAGGAGCAAGTTTAGCTCTGGTCCATCACCTTTCCTTTTAACAACACTTTGCTATTTTTATGTTATACAAGTGTTCAGCTGTTGAACAGTACAGGGACTTTGCTGTATTTAATAAATGTACCACATGTTTTCAGTGGGAGACAGTTAATGGTGCTTTCACAGTGCAGGTGACTCACTAATACCACCCCCTTACCCCCATACCATGGCAGCCCCTCTCTTTTGAACTTTATGTTAGTAACAGTCTGGATGGTCCTTTTCTTCTTTGGCCTGGAGAACATGATGTTCTTTATTTCAATGACCTGAAAATTTGAGTCATCAGAATACAATACACGTTGACCCTGTGTATCAGTCCACTTCAGATGAGCTTAAGCCCAAAGAAGTTGGTAACATTTCATATGGCTTCCTTAGTGCATAGTACACTCTTGAATTTGGGGATGCAACAATGAACAGTATTTATTGACAATGTTTTCAAAGTATTCCCAAACCCATGTGATGATATCCAACACAAGAGTAGCCTTGATTTAATATAGTTTGAGGGGTGATGATCACAGGCATTTGTCTGTATTCCCTGAATCTTTTGATGATATTGTGCACAGTACAGGGTGAAATATCTAAAGTCCATGCCTGAATAACATTCATTTAACAGTAGGACTATGTCATGCATTTTTGGCAAAGTGGCAAGCCTTAACCTATCGTAAAGGACTAGACTTTTCCTGAACACTGCTTTTATATCTGAGCAGGATTGCATCACCTGTTTATGATGTTTTTTCACATGAACATTCAACATTTTCATAATTTGAACATTTCATAACTTTCCTAGTCTTAAAGTGCCCCTGTCTCGAGTTTTTGGAGCCTTGTCGCAGCCATCAATTTCAGAATGAGCAGATATGTACACAAAAACATTGATGTGGATAAGGCATAACTTTAAATACATTTGTACTGATTTTGATTAGATACAGATCAACAGGTATATTTATAAATCCCTGCTTTCTATTTTTATTTGCATTTTACCTACTGCCTCAACTTTTTTGAAATTGGTTTTATACAATAATCCTATTTCCAAATCACACAAGTGCTTTGCTGGTGGGATTTCTGATAAATCTGAGGAGCCTCAATATCAGCAGGCTTTACTGGGTTACTATCTTTGTTCATTCTCATAACACCTTTGTGTTTGAGGTCAGATATGTACTGTATGACTCTATCAACTGACAAACTGCTTGTTAACATAGATGTGTGCGTCTGCATATGTGCATGTGAGAGTGACTTGTACCTGCACATGACTTCATGAGTAAGCAGGACACGGCACATTTCAGGATTTTTGTTTTGTCCCTCATACGAGATGGGCTAAAACACAAACATAGAAAAAGGGAAGCAAATGTTATCTGCAGTCCAACTAACAAAAGCTTCACATTATCTAAGAAGCTTCAAGTTGTACCGGAAGTTTACCTGTTTGGTGACAGAGTCAATAAGGCGAGCATAAAGGTCTTGTTCAGTTCTCACACCTGCCAACACACACATGCACAAGTTTGAAACCAACAAACTGCTGAAAACAAACAAACAACATTTAACCACAAAACATGACCTATGAATAGAAACAAGTAGCCACCACTTTAGTTGTTTCATGTTGATTTATGACTATTCACATTCATTCATGTTTAGATTATTTACTTATTTATCTAAAGTTGTGAAAGACATTTGGTTCAAATGAAATCACGTTGTAAACATTGCACAGGGGCAATAAAGCTATCTTAACCTTAATCTTAATAGTTGGCTGTCAAATTGCCAAATGATGTCTATATAGTTTTCAGGATATGGCCCACACTAAAGTCTAATAGGTTTTTAACAATGATGGAAAAAATGATCAAAGAAATTCACCAACATAGTATTATCTACTTCATCAGCTTCTCGTTTTCCTTATAAATTATGCTCATTAATGTATTCAGCATCTACCTTAGGTAAAAACAGTGATGGCCACAACATAGCTGGAAGGGGGCTCATCTGGAGAGAGGAGGCGTATGTGAATGTGTGTGTATTAGTATATCTCAGAGTGGGCATCTTTCATCTGCTCTCCCATGGGTTCTGTGGTGATGGCAGAGGAGAGGAAGTGAGGGCCCATGGGAGCTCACATCTCCATGTGCCTCTTGTTTTTGTTGTGTATCGCCACTGGGAGGTTCACGCATCACACAGTCTCATTTGCCCATACAGTAAGCGAATAAGAACGAGTTTGAAAAAACAACATATTGCACCAAGATAAACTGTATCTTTTGTGATATCAGCTCAACATAGTGGTGCAGACTGTGACTGTTTTGGGAAACATCTGGATGATCCTATGATAAGTGATATTGCAATTTAATGAGTGAAACGTTTCACTCTTAGAAAAGTACTTAGTTCCTAAGTACTTTTTTGATTTAGACATAACAGTTTTTACCCCAGAGCCGTACGGGAACTGAACACTTCCAAACTCACACACTGACAAGGACTTTCTATAGAACACTGTGCTCAGTAGAACCGACTGAACGCCACTACAGCTCTTTACTGGCACTGATTTCATAAGACACTTTACACTCTTCCAGTGTTCCACTCCACCTCTGTTCTATTTATTATTCATTTGTTCTCGAGAGTGCAATCTATAATCTGTATT